>NC_056736.1:401233123-401290623 GCF_019279795.1 Protopterus annectens
TACTGGTGTCAGGCACTTTGTGAAGACCCTGTGTGCAGTACATAAGCCAAAGGGCAGTGCAGAGAATTGGTAGTACACTGAGCCAGCTTTGAATCTGAGGTATCTTCTGCAAGTTTGTCTGATTGGGGCATGCAGGTATGCCTCTTTTTAGATCTAAAGTCACAAGCCAAGCCTTCTTGCCCAACATGGGCAGAAGCTGCTGTAGGGTCAACATTTTGAATTTTGGAATATCCAGATATGTATTTAGAATAGATAGGTCCAGTATTGGTCTCCAGGTTTTGTCCTTTCTGGGTACCAAGAACAGTCTTGAATAGAATCCTTGTCCCTGCTGTACTTGTTGAATGGCCCTCATGTCCATGAGGGATGAAACTTGTTTTTGTGCCTCTGCCCATTGATTGCGTAGCAGGTCTGGCATACCGTTTGGCATTGGCAGGGTGTGAAAGTGGAACCTGTTGCCTTGTGATACTATATTTAGGACCCATTTGTCCTGGGTGATCATGTGCCAATTTTGTGAAAAAAGTGCTAGTTTTCCCCCCAAAGGGGCTGACAAAAGTTAAGTGCTTAGTGCTGGAAGGGGAAAGTCATTGAGACTGTTTCCTGTATGGCTGTGATTTTTCCTCTCCGCTCTTGGATATAGAAGCACCCCATTGTTTAGGCCTGTATGAGCCTTGGGGCTGAGATCTGCCTCTGGGGCGTCTGTATCTGCCTCTTTGTGGCCTGACACTGGAAAGGACCAATTCTTTGTAGGCCAGTTCCTGCTAAATCTGGGAGGCTGTACCTGCAAAAAATCCTTGACTGTTTGCATAGATTTAGCTATGTCCTACATTTTCTTCAACACCTCTTCTGCTTTAACACCAAACAAAGTATCATGCTGTAATGGAGCATCTAATAGTTTTGCTTTAACATGATCAGGCAGATTCTGTTCTTTTAACCAAGCATGCCTCCTAATGACAGAACCTGTAACAGCGGCCCTGCAGGAGGCCTCTAGAGAATCAAAACCACATTGCAAAGTATGCTTTCCAACTTGTTCAGCTGCATGCAATAAATCCTGCATTTCTTTGTTGTCTGCACATTCTGAATTTAACATTTTCTGTTTAACTCATTAACCCAGAGTACCTTCTCATGGCGCCTCTGTGCTTAACACTGAGTGCGCCATGAGAAGATATGAATTGCAAGCTGTTACCCCCCCCCCCCCGAGTGCCTTCCACAAGCGCGAGAAACTGTAGTGTATAGTTGCAGTTCAGCTTAATGTAAAACATGCTGAAATCATAACTAAACTTGTAATTTACCTTATGTAGTTATGATTCAGCGTGTTTTTACATTATGGTCACATTAAATTTTTTGTAGAAAATCTGCTTAAGAAGTTGTTGATCAAGCAATTGGTGGCAGCCAATCGGATTCTTACAATCCAAGCCACCACTTGCGTAACACCTCCACCCCCAACCTAATTTTCCCCGGAAGATGGTCTCAGCAGAGATATGCTGCTTCTGCGTGCTCTACTATCATTTGTATGGGTACCAACCACCTAGGAACCCCCGCTTCACCTACGAGCCGTAGTGAGTAGTATCAGGGAAGAGCTCTCTAGCAGTATTAGTTGCATCTGCTTAAGGTCAAAGGGGTTATTAGAAAGTGTCGGCAGAGATCACAATACAATGAGAAGATTCTGTATTAGAATGTAGGACTGCATCCTAGACCGTTTGTCTCTGTTTGCGGGAGAAAGCAGCTGCACTTTTTTTCGTGTGTGTAAACACAGCAGCCCTCATGGAGTTCCTTATGTAGCACAATGCATGTTGCAGGAAATGTCTGACTGGTAGGCTTTCGCTTGTATTCATTTTCACCAAAAGGTGCATAAAGTGTGTTGACTGGTTTATCTGCCCTTCTTTTTTGTTCGGAGATTTTTCCGAAACACCCGACTGCCTGTCGTATAATAGCTTCAGCCTCGTGATTATGAGAGAACAAACCAAGTGCTATGTTTACCAGCTTTTATCGTTGCGTTTTTTTTAATTAGTATTATTACAAGGTGACCATACTTCTTTACATTAACAGAGGAATGATTCTAGTTTTGTAGAGCCTGTCTGCAACTTAAATTTGTTAAACTTGTTTCTTCCTGGTAAAAGTGAAAAGTTGTTACATAGCTAGTTATTAAAATCTGGAAAGCCTTAGCCTTTTCACAAACTGATATTACTTCCTTAAGTGTTTCAGAGCCGTAATATCGGCAATATACTGCCGGTATTCAATAAGGATTGCGGCTCCGGTTTTCATTCATGAAGTCATGGCTGTGCGCCTGTAAAGAATTGAATGTTGTAAAACTGGATTGGAAGAATTAGAAAATAAAAGAGCAAGGGCAGGTCTAGTTTATTTACTTTTCAACTTTGCACATGAATTTTATTTCTCTCCTCAATCTTACTTTTAGAGGGCACCAAGTCATCATTTTAACTACCTACTGCACATTCCCACTGAACACTAGCTACCTGACTCTGACTTTGGTATCACCATTTGTGTGAAGTTGAGATGCAATAGTTTTGTCTTTTCTCTTTCTTTGTCCTTGCAGCTTCAGGCAATTTAAAGTTTAATGATTTTCCTTTGCAGTACGTGTCAGTACAGTTGGATATCTTAAAATATGCTTTGCGCCTCTTCTATAAAAGGCGTTAACTTGCCAAAATGGTTATTCTGGGATACTTCTAATAATGGATGATTACTTGAACTGGACCTTGTTTAGATTTTAGATGATAAAAATATTAAAATGCTTTAAACGGATGTTTTACTGTGGCATTGTATTGCTATTTATTTTGTAAAACTGCGGAGATGAATCATTGCAAACGTTTCCCATGATTAAGCATTGGGTATATTTAATTATAAAGTTCTGAGCATACTTTTGACTGAAGTTATGTCTTACTAAGACTATGCTAAGTAATCCCTAGGAAATATGTACTCTATTTGTGTACTGTGTGCATGTGTTTAGTATCCAATATGATGTGCCTTTAAGGCAGATTGACTAATTGGAAAATAAATCTGGCTGCATTTTCCTTGTTAAATAGTTTATTCTATTAAAGCATTCACTGGGATTCCATTGTCTTACTCAAGTTTAGTAACTGGTTATTAGAGAGAATGTGTTCTCGTTTTGGAATGGTTTCAGACCAGTACACCTTGGGACTGTTGCTTGAAGCTTTGGTGATTAGAATGCTGCATTCCAATATTTGTACCCCTGCTCCTGTGAACCTTTAGTATTATTGAATTTAATGCCCAGGATACTTGTTAAGTGATGCAAGTTTTTTTTTTTGGGGGGTGTATGATTTCATAATGATCAGTTATAAGACTCCTTCAGGTCAATGTGAGACAGTACTGAGAGGTAGAAAAACTAAGAAAAGGTAAAGCTTTTTGGGAGAAGGAAAGAATATGCTGGATGAGGTATGAAAAGGTTCAAATAAAAGATAGGAAAATAACATTAAGTTAGGTAAAATGTACCTGTATACTAGTGAGACATTTCACAAATGGATGCGGAAGTATAAATGGATGACAAGGATAGGTCTTATTTTTTCCCAATAATCTTGAAAGTATGTGTAGCTGTGAGAGTGACTAGAAGTTGAAAATTACCGAGCTTGAGCATAGTATATTGGTTTTTAACTTCACAAGTACAGAACCAAGTGTTAAGTGAAACACTCCCCTTTGAAAGGGTCTGCAACACGTTCAGTGTTAAGAATGTTTTTTTAAACCATGATAAATAATGCGGAATCAATCACATTATTTCATTAAAAAAAAAAAAAAAAAGGTTATCTAACTGTGTAGTACCTCGTGGGTGGTACTGTGCAGGTTAGGGTGTGTCCATATTGATTGGCAGGTCATTGTACAGCTAAGTGACAGTGATTATTCCACCTTTCCCGTTATACTGCTTCAACACATGTAAACATGCTGTTCCACCTTTCCCGTTATGCCTAAATAACCGCAACTTTTATGCATTTTTAACATTATTTAAAACACCTGAATCTTCTTCTGGCTTTTCCCGGTTAGGGGTCGCCACAGCGGATCACCTTGTCCGCTCATGATTGGCAGTGGAGTTTTACGGTGCCGGGTTGCCAGCCCGGCGCCCAACCTTCCACATAAGGCACACACACTCACACCTAGGCCAATTTAGAGTGTCACAGCATGTCTTTGGGATGTGTGAGGAAACTGGAGCACCCGGAGGAAACCCACGCGACCACAGGGAGGACATGCAGACTTCGCACAGAAGGCATCCCAGCCGAGGATCGAACAGGAGAACCTCTTGCTGTGAGGTGGCAATGCTAACCACTGCACCACCGTGGCCGCCCTTATTTAAAACACCTGAATAACGGGTAATTTTATAGTGTCACAACTACCTTGTTCGTGTGCCTTCTTGAACATATAAGACAGTACCAGGATGCGCACCAGGAAGAACTGGGTGTCCTTAATCATGCCAAATAACCGTTTGCATGAACTGCATTTGATTTGCATTCAATAGACTTGGTTCTGTGATTTACTGTCGGTCCGGTGTTTATATTTGCTTTTTTTACCATTCTCATGCCTTTTGCAATATATGTAGGTATTTGTTTTACCATTATCTGGCCTTTTGAACTATATGTAGGTGTTTTTCTTTAAATAAACTTGGTTGTGGCATTAAAAATCTGTCCGGTGTCTCTGCTTTTTTTTTTTGTTTAATGCTTACTATGTGAAATTGACCGATTGCAATCAAAGGCTTTTTATTACTTTGTTTTTTTGTTTTATACATTCCGATTCCAATAAAATGCATTCTCATGCCTTTTGCAATACATGTGTGTATTTGTTTTACCATTATCTGGCCTTTTGAACTATACAGGGACGTCGGGAGGCATACTCACTGTACGCACTTCAGTACAGTTTTTTTGTGAATGGGGTAGAACTTGGAGGGCACTAGGACCCAGGGGTGAAATCTAAAATTCAGGTAAATAAAATAAAATAACTTGGCACACGCAAATGCCTTGATTGAGACAGCATAGTAATTTGCAGCTCATCTGGCATTTGCATCATTGTAATTTTTTCAGTAAACGGGTGATAATTGTAATTTTTTCAGTAAACGGGTGATAATTACCCAATTATCGCAGTTCAAAAGGCAAGGGAAAGAGGTGTGAAAATGAACCGACTTCATGGTTCTTAGATGCGGCTTGTCTTTCATCGTTTAGCCGATATTGTGCTTGAGAGTGAAGGGGGTGCATCAGTGACATCAGCAACTGCAGCTCTGCAGGCGAGGAACTTTTAAAGGCATTCTTTTCTAACAAAACTTTAAATATACCTTAGCACCAGCAGTGTTTTGTAGAATTCCATACAGTTTTTACCGGATGGTGGTGCTGCATTACTTAAGTGACAGCTTTTGTTTTATTTATTTATTACTTTGGATCGTTTTTTTCTGGAGTCTCCTCTTTTAATAATTTCTGTTGTCTGTTCTGTTTTCTGCTGCAGGCCTTCTACTTGTATTGTGATCTGTTTTTTTATATATCTATCTATCTATACACACACACACACACACACACACACACATATATATATATATATATATATATATATATATATATATATATATATATATATTTTTATTATTAAAACTTTTTTTCCCTTTTTGGAAGGAATGCATTCAGTTTTTCAATCCATGTCATAAGAGGAATCTACAAGTTTCACGGTATTGCCCAGGATTCCTTTAGTTAATTCCTTAGTGAGTCGGGAGATGCACCAAAGGTAAGTGATGTATAACTGTAAAAGTTTTATATTTTATGAGTTGCTAGAATATGAAAATTGGCAATGACAAGTATATATAAAACACAAAATTCAACTTGAGCAAAGCGGAGTAAAAGGCTTGTAGAACGTACCACTCTTTATTGCACAAATCTAAGAACTCAACAGCACATGTTAAAGAGTGGTACATTCTACAAGCCTTTTACTCCGCTTTGCTCAAGATGAATTTTGTGTTTGGTTGGACTTGTTGAGCAACTGTTTCCATCGTTTTTTTCCGGGTTAAGTATATATAAAACAGGGATATGTTTTGCCAAATCAGCTAGGAAAAAGACTTTTTTGTTTCACATTAGGGGTTAGGATACACTAAGTGATGTAGCTGTATACAGTCATTTTTAAAAGTTGGCAAAGCAACCAAAAATTATGTAAATATACTTCATTTGGTGTCATGTTTTGGTCTAGTCCTTGTAAAACATGTAGCTTTCTGTCAAGCCATTAACATATATGTTAGCTCTTTTTTTTTTTTTTTGTAAGTTGGCAATGATGCAAGTAAATCGGTGTGGTGCATTTTTAATAACAAGTATTTAAATAAAACACAGGGAATGTGTCATTGATTGTGCTTCGCATTTCTGATATGTTCTTCTTAGTCTGTAGTTTTCTGGCAAATGTGTTGAGAGTTGCAGTCACTAAATAAGGTACATTTGAGTTTCAGATGTCATATGCTTCAAAAAAAGCATTCTATTACAAAACCTGCAATTACAGTAATGTTCTAAGTATATAAAATGTATCCTTGATAAAATATGTTCCTAATGATGTCTTTCTTCCCCATCACACCTCCAACATTTGCAGTCTACCTGCAGGAAAAATTCTTTGGAGTCTGCTTGGGGTATGAAAATACCTATTAAACACTTCCAAGCAAAGACCCTAAATATTCTAGACTTTGTAGCATATCTGGGAGACATACATATATTGTCCCATTGTTTCTTTGTGATTTGCTTATCCAGTCTCCCTTCCTAGTCTTTTCTAACCTTATCTGATTGATTCCTATAGTTATTATGCAATATTTTTATTGCATTTTTCCATCTTAAGCCAGAATTCAAGATAACAAGGTGGCTCATATGTCTGACATTTTTTACTGTTACAGTACTATTTTCCCCCTATTGAACATTATGGATTTTGCCACATATTTCTTGTCTGCTCCTCATAAAATGCACACTTTTCTGGTAGATTGTTCAACACTGCAGTAGTTAGTAAACAGTGAGACATCTGCACATAACTCTCAACCTTCCTTCTCCAAACTGAGAAACACTACCTCTTATAATGTGGAACAAATGGGCAAAGTGTGGAACACTTGCTAACAGGTTACTAACAACCAACTCTGGAGCTCATAGGATGTTTAAAATTTATTTTTACTTGGAGAAACTTTCTGAATGACTTAACATGATTTTGTTCTACTTGTCCAGTTTATTAGTTGCAAAAATGCCTAACAATGAATGTGTGGCAGACTCTTTCAAAGTGGAACTTTGAGGAACATAAACTTTTTAAGACCACAAATGAGAAATGTTCCTCATAATAAGGTAAACTTGAGAGGTATGCATCTGTACATCACACTTCATACTTTAGAGAAAAACTATGCTAATTAAAAACCTGTTATTTTACCAGGACAGCTCTATTAGTACATAACAACAATGGTAGGGCCTGGGTCTCCCCTAAGTTTTTTGTTTTGTTTGGTCTCATTCTAATACTAGGGATTGAGAGGTATGGTTTTTGGTACTTTGTGCAATTTGTACAGCAATTTGTCTACCAGTCAAGGCAGGGGTAATGCAGGAGGTGTGTGTGTGTGTATACATATATATGAAAACAATGTGTGTACACATATTCCACATTTATTGCCACTGCTGAGAGCATTCATAGGTAGTTTATACTAAATGTATAAAACAGTGTTGCATTAAGTTTTATTTGAATTATGAATAACTAAATGGGGAATAAAAAGGAAAACTGTATTTAAAGGAAGTGATTATGGGGAGAAATGGATTACTCGTCTTTTATTTTTTGCACATATTATTTTTCTAGTAGTTAAGTATTACAGAAGTTTGCTGGAAGTTTTGAAGCTGCCTGTAGACATGTAGTTTACAACCCTACAGTGTACAAGGTAAATGGGCCATATGCCCATTCACAAGTTGCCAGTACCCACCCTTAGAACTTAACTTTTTCAAGGAGTTATAGGTGAATATCAGGGTTGAATTTATAAACACCCATCTAGTTGTCTAAGTCCTTCTTAAAGGAAGATAGTGTCTCTCACAGTGCCTGAAATGTAGAGGAAGTTTGTTCCACAGAAGAGTAGTCATTGCATGATAAATCTGTTTGCTGTGATTTGTTTATTTGCTGAAGCAGGTTCAGATTTCTGGTTCTAGTGTTCACTGGTCTGTTTGATTTACAGATAAAGAAGAGGTCTTGCCCTGCTGGATCCCTAATGGCCTGGAAGGCAAGACACAGATCTCCTCTAGAAAGTCTAAAGGACACTGAATAGAGGAGGCAAAGCCTTCAGCCTCTCTTAACAGCTCATGTCCTTTAGGTCAGTGATCTTTTTTTGTCACAAGTCTTTGGTGTCTGACCAGTGCAGAATATAGAGAGGCAAATACTTCCTTGGATCAAGAGGAAATAATTTTTACAGTCAGTTATGCCAGACATAATGATTTCATGACCACTGTAGCATTGTGATGATTAATGAATCCTAACTACCAGTTAGGCTGCTGACCTGAGAGTAACTAAGAAGTCTGGCCTTGCATTTGTATGGTAATTAGTATCCCTTATATTTTGCAACACGATTACCCAAAGATGGCCTAAACAAGTTTATGATGGGATAGTTACACATTTTCCCTATTCTTGAGGGCCAATGGTACTAAGTTGGGGATGCATTTGCAGTTACCTATCCATTAATCCAAAGTACATTTGAATACAGTAGGAAAGTACTCTGCTTTATACGGAATAAAACATGGTTCAATAGAAGTGATATTGTGTGTGATAAATGCCTGTCCCTCCAGCATGTTCTATTGAGTGGGTGTTTATGACACCACTGAACTTGTTAATGTGTAATGGATTTAACAGAACAGGGTCAGGTCACACTTTATATGTGAAGGCAGAGGTCACCTCTGAATAGTTTGTGTGATTCTGAGAAGAGAGTCCAGGCTTTGAGACAGCCTGCATAGTTTTTATGACTTAAGCTATGATTTTTTTTTTTAGTGAGAAAGCATTGTGGTCATTCCAGTTGTGACAAGTGTTTCAACAGGAACATACTAAAAGGGACATTATACTTAATGATTGGCCTAATGAGTGCCAATTACACTGGAATAATTATGTCTCTGGATCTGGACACCATGCGTTTAGATACAAGTTGTGCAAAGAAAAAGAGCTTCCTTACGACAGTGGATGTACGGTCATTGAAGGACATCATATTGTTGGCATAAGTTCACAGATGAGAGTGGTCAGGGTTATGGGCATATAATTGCCTGAGTCTACTGAATCCTCACCTTTGTTGAAGGGTAAGGGAAGGACTGTTGCTATCCTTCATTCATCTGGCATAAAACCTGCTTTGAGGCTAATATTGATTAGCCTCTGTAGGGGTTCTAACAAATCATGTTTCAGACTAACTAGTAGGCAGCTTGCTATGTTATCTGGCCCTAAAGATGTAGTGTTCTTTGCCTTAGATAGTGACTTTATAATTTATTGCCTGGAGATTTGAAGGTTAACTTTCTTGGTTAACAAATGTTAAATAACATAAATAAATAAATACATAAATAAAGTATTACAGATGCAGGTACTTGATCTGAGAATACTGAGGGGTCAGGGTGTTTGAGCTGAATTTGTTGGCCAGTTGATTGGCTCTGTCTGCCGGATCTAAGTATGTGTTATCAGTTACTATTAATTCTACACAGTGCTGGGCATTGTTTTTGAGATTTCTAACATAGACAAATAAGTTTTATGGTTGTCTTTTTGCCTGGGTGGCAGATTTGGCCTCATATCTGGTTTTGGTTGATTTCATTAGGAGCCTGAGTTCCTTGTTTAGATTAATGTTTAGTTCAGAAAGAGTTTTTTTGGGCTTCTTGAAAGTTAATTTTTGCATGCAATACTTTTTTATTACTATACACCCTGCTTATATTAGGGGTCCACCAAATGGGGTTTATTTTTGAATTTGGTGTATTTATTTCTGAGGGGAACCAGATTTGTTTATGCAACTATGTAAAGACTTTGGTTGTAAAACATTCTGTAGTGTGGAAGTTTGATATAGGATTAGTAAACAGACCCCAGCCCTTCCCAATAAACAAAAATAAATAAGTAGCTGTGTTTGGTCCATTTGGTCCGTTAGCAAAAATCACTATGTTTCAGACGGACAAATCATTAGATCTTTTTTCCTGCCTCCTCTTTTGCAGTAAATAGTTCCATCTATTACAGTTTTTCAAGAAATCAATTTTGCTATCAGTTTTTATTGCCCATCCATGTAGTTCCTATACATCTTCGTGAGGAACAAAACTGGATACTTTGCTGTTAAATCTCTTGTGTAGCTTTGACAAAACCTTTCAGCTGACATTTATTTTTTCTTGTCTAGCAATACTTTTTTATATACCTACAGTGTTTCCATGGGTTTCCTGATTCATAGAGGGGGACCTATAGCTTGCAAGGAAGTGGTATGGTATTTGGCTGATGGTCATTTGGAGATGGAGAAGCTCAAGTTCATTGCCTTGTTTGACCAGGCATGATATATAATTTTTTAATGTAAATTCAGACACCTCCATCTTTACTCCCTGTCTGTATATTAGCTGGTGTAAGGTACAGTATACAAAGGAAACATGATTTGAGTATTACTTCCTTTATTTCCTGCCATTACTTGGTTCTGCTACCCATTTCTGTAGGACTTTGACCTGCAAAGTATTGTGTTACTTCTTTCTGGTATTTGACATAACTGCGTAATGGAACATATGCTATGTCACTAATTCTAGCTAAATTCCCAAGAATGAATTTCTTACAGATGTCTCTGGACTTACTAGCTGACTATTTCAGGCATGGAGCTACCATATGTTTTGTGCTTTTTTGTTGACTTTGTCGGTCATTTGTGGAATTTAGGTGGGAGGAAGGGGCTCAGTAATAAAAGTGTCATACTATTTTACTGAATTACTCAGGTCTCCTTACTGATGATAATGAGTGTGTTACATAACAGCTGCACAAGGTAATATAATGAATGCCTACTCAACATGTTATGTGCAGCAATTATCACCTGTGTCTGACCATGCATAACTTTGCAGTAATGAAAGGCCGGTCATTATCACATTAGGAATAAGTGCAGTTACAATATAGCACTGAGTCATTATCACTTTTCAAACAAAACTCTCAGCATCTGTCACTGTTATTCACATAAGTAGAAGTCATCATCACATTGATGAATGCACAAGCCAGATTTGGGTTTTCCTCCACCTGAAGTCATTGCAACCCCCCCCCCCCACACACACACACACACACCAGTTTTTTTTTTCAATTGTACAATTTCAAGAACTGTAACAAATCTTTGAGGCAAAATTTGGACATCCGGTGAAAATCAGGACACTTGCGAATTATGACAGGGATAGATTTTAATTTTGTTCTTTTTAACTTAGAAAGTTACTAGAATAACAGGATTTGTCATAGAATGTATGAAGGATATGAATATATATGTTACAAGTGAGTGTGTGGGTATGTGGCCATTCCTACATTCTTGCATTCGCTAGGCTGCCAGCAATGCCTCCATAAGTGAAAACCACTACAACTTGAGCTTCCCCACATCTAGCGTGAAGGTATACTGGATTGCAAGAAGAGGTATGCATTGGAGCGGAGTACTGCAGTTGTTGGATGAGACGTGTTCCATCTACCCTGAACACGATATACTTGTGCTGCACACTGGAGGGAATAATGTCATCAGTCACACACTCGAAAGGCTACAGTTTCTAATCAGAGCAATTTTTGAACACCTGCAGGTGTGGTGGCCACATTGTCATTTTGTGTGGTCTAACATAATTCCTCGATAGATATGGAAAACAGCAAACAGTCAACAGGCAGTGCACAAGGCCAGACATTTACAGAATGGTTTATGCATGGCTTGATGCACAGGGTCGGAGGATCTGCAATCTGTCATGACAGCATCACCGCAGAAGATGTTCACCTGTTCAGAAGGGATGGCGTTCATCTAACTGAGGAGGGCATTGCGTTGTTCTTGACTGACCTCCACAATGGTATGAGGAGAGCTATGCAGGATTGGTAACATGCAGCTTGTGAGAAGAATGGAAAACACCCATGACCAAGTAGGACCAGTATGGTAAGTAAAAGTCTATTGTGAATTGTGTTGTGTAAAATATATTTTTCTGAGTCTGGCAAATAACTGTGGTAAGGAGCTGGTGACGATGCTGAGAAAGAACAACTGTTTCAGGAGAGTGTTAGCACGTACAATCTAATATGTCAGTAACCATCTTGCAATACTTTTTTATTCTGCTTGTATCAGGCATTTGTAGAGTTTAGATGACAGAAAGGGCATAGTAACACAGAACTTGATCCCTTAGGTCCACTCCTGAATGGACACATGTAAAGAGAAAAGGTAGAGGTAAGGCAGACTGCTGACACTGAAGGAGGTCATGAGACAGCAGTGGGAGCAGGTAGCCAGCACAGGTATCGGACATCAGATGCCCTCAAGTGCCACTGAAGTCCCATGCCTGCCCTGGGTTTCTTAGTGGAGTGGTGGTCCTTACCCAGCTTTTTCTCTTTACATGTGCCCTTTCTGTGCTCTCTCGTCAGTGTCCACGTATGCAGTATTTCAGCTAATGTAAGGTAAGACTATCGTCTGATGTTCTCAGTCATTGTGTGTAATTTGGTGGTTTCACGGGTAGTAGGTATGTACCTCTATATCATCATCATCATCACCACCAGTTATATACCTAATGCAAAGAATACTGCCCCTGTGGATAGGATGGAAGATGTGGATGGGCTAACCAGGTAATGCATATGATATACATATATAGATAGTCTTCCAATACATCTGTCAAACATCAGTAGTAATCTGTTTTTATTTTATTTCCTGTGCAGGTTTGTCCACCAGGGGAACGACAAGTTAGAGTGTGGGAATGCCATTCCAACATTCACTAGTCTGCCAGGCATGCCTTCGAAACTGAAAACTGGTACAACTTGAGCTTCCCCACATCAAGTGTGAAGGTATACTTTTTTTATTCTGCTTTTATCAGTTATGTGTAGAGTTTAGATGACAGGAAGGGCTTAGTAATACAGAACTTGATCCCTTGGGCCCATTGCTGAATGGGCACATGTAAAGAGAAAAGGCTTAGGTAAGGCAGACTGCTGACACTGAAGGAGGTTGTGAGACTGCAGTGGTATTGGCTGTCTGAGTGGGTAGCTAGCACAGCTATCGGACAGATCAGACGGCCTTACCTGTCACTGAAGTTCCATGCCTGTCCTGGGTTCATTAGTGGAGTGGCAGTCCTTACCTTGCTTTTTCTGTTTACATGTACCTATTCAGCAGTATGATGGTTACACCAAAAATGTGTATATTTACAATCACATGTGTCTACACATGCACAGATATCAGTATTTTTAGGACTCCAGTTATGGCAATTATGATATTTTTCATGTTTTTGCTCAAAACTTTGCAAGGGGAGCATCTGAATGTGCTAAGTAATACCTCATTTTCAAAACAGTATTGATAGTTCCAACATGGTAAAAGACTGGTGCCCGTATGTTGTACACATGTGCAGATATCAAAGTTTGTTTTGGACTTGGGTTATGGAAATTATGATTTTTTTTTCATAATTTGGTACATAACTTTGCAAGGGAGCATCAGAATGTGCTAAATAATACCTCATTTCGAAGACAGTATTGTTGGTTCCAACAGGGTAAAAGAATGGTGCCTGTATGTTGTACACATATGCAGATATCAAAGTTTGTTTCGGAGTTAGGTTATGGAAATTATGATTTTTTTTTTCATATTTTGGTAAATAACTTTGCAAGGGAGCATCTGACTGTGCTAAGTAATACCTCATTTTGAAAACAGTATTGATAGTTCTAACATGGCAAAAGAATGGTGCCTGTATGTTGTACTCGTGCAGATATCAAAGTTTGTTTGGGACTTAGGTTATGGAAATTATGATTTTTTTCATATTTTTGGTAAATAACTTTGCAAGGGAGCATCTGAATGTGCCAAGTAATACTTCATTTTGAAGACAATATTCCTGGTTCCAACATGGTAAGAGAATTGTGCCGGTATGTTGTAGACATGTGCAGATATCAAAATTTGTTTCAGACTTAGCTTATGGAAATTATGATTTTTTTCATATTTTGGTAAATAACTTTGCAAGGGAGCATGTCAATGCGCCAAGTAATACCTCATTTTCAAGACAGTGTTACTCCTTATAACATGGTAAAAGAACTGTGTCTGTGCACTGTACACATGTACAGATATCAGTTTTAGTCTTGTACGATTATAAAAATTATACATTTACAATACTTCTCATTATTATGCCCATATCTTTGCAAGGGAGCATGGTGATCACACAAATGATGCATCATTTTGAAGCTGACATTCAGATGCACAACTTCTACACTGATATGTAGGCTCTGTCTGTTACAGGTGATGAGATATTAGGCTTTGTTTATTTATCAATTATAAGAAATAATATATTAATCATATTTCTGTGAATATCTCAAGAAAGGAGCATCACACAGTAATGGTTAAGGTATCATTTTAAAACTAACATTCATACTAACAAATTAAATTCAAATTGTATGGGTCTGCATGGTACATTGACCAAGATATTGTGCTTTGCTTTTCCAAAAAGGTAAATAATATGCACAATATCAACATTCCTTGCCAAATATTTGATAATGACTTTGATATGCACTATCAACATTTACACTGTTGGAAGGTCAGTGTCTGCTGAACAACTTTCGTGTTTACATTTTAGTCTAGCTCTTGCAGTTAAAGAGTTATGAATATTTGTTTTCTGTATGGTATTACAAATGGATTTTCTGAAAATGAGCTCAGGCTGCACTGTTGTTCCTATGGTGGAATTAAGCAGGCAGCTTTTTCTGAGCTGCTCCGGAGTGAATGAGTTAAGCAATAACATAAGATATTGCTGATATTTAAGCATATGAAATTGGCAATTTAAAACTCTTACAGCCAAGGTTGCAGAAGTATAAATCTTTTTACCCCATCTGTCTAGGGCCCTAGAATCCCTATCAGAGAGGATAGTTTTTTTTGCAGTAGAAGCCTTGACCCCTTTGGCACCCTGAGAGATGATTTCTGGGTCAGCAGCAGGGTTTTTATAAAGAAATTTATGTGAATCAGGAACCCTATAGTATCTGTCTGGCTTAACAGGAGCTGGTGGTAGAGAGTCTGGAGATAGACTGGACACTGAAAATACATCAACTACAATGTCTAAAACAAGAGGGATAGCAAGGGGCCTGTGCTGAGGCAATAAAAGGAAGTCTCTGAGCCTTTTCCTGGATTCTGAACAATCTTGGCTCTCCCAGTGGAAATGCTCCCTCATAGTATGCAGTGTCTCCCCAAAAGAATAATCCTCAGGAGGAGAGGCTGAAGGGATAGATTCTTCAGCATCAGAATCCTCATAGGGAGGAATAGAGTATTCCTGTTCAGAGGAGGAATCAGAGGAAATGGAAACCTGGTCTGAAGATTCGTATTCTAACTCTTGCTTAGGCCTCTTATCAGGAAGGGGTTGGGAACCCCTGATCAAAGTAATTAGATCTTCGGCCATTTTAAGCATCTGTTTTTTAGGCATGGAAGCCTGTCCAGGAGAATGCTGTACTTGTTTCTTTGTCTTTAGAGCTGCTTTAGTCTTTGCCTTTGAAGCTGAAGTAGGTTTCACATATAACTGTGTAGGCCTGAAAATACCCTCAGAAGCCGATGCCTGCTCAGCAGCTCTGGACCCATCTGAGGGAATAGTTTCCGAGTGTCCAATACCTTGAGTTTCCAGCGGCCTAGTCGACTCCACGTGGGAGTCGGAAGCGGCCAGTGGCTCTGAGGTAGTGGGCGTCAGGGGCTGCGTAAGCACCTCACTGAGAACCAGCGAAGCGGCTTCAGGCCTAGCAGAAGCCTCGTCGTCAGTTTTGGATCTCGGATGCCTGTCCTTTACTTTTTCTTTGCGCTTTTTATAAACTCTGGTAGCCGGCTGTTCCGACGGCATTATATAATTAAATCTTCTGCCAAAGTAATGGAATGCAAAATCGTACCGACGCTTAATAGTGCACTGGTTAAATCTAGCACAAAACCGACAACTTGCAAAGTTATGGTCAGGGCCTAGGCAAGGAATACAGTAAGAATGAAAATCCTTATGAGGTATTTGTTTCCCACAAGAAATACAATTATTAACTTTTTCTGACATCGGTCTGGAGCAAGAAAAAAGTTTCCCCAACGGGGTACTTAGCTTTAATGAAGACTTCGGATCTGAAATTTGAATTTGAAAAACTCAGGAGTCGGCCGACCAGCACTTGCGAAATGCTTTTGCTTCGGGCACCGCGCGGCAAGAAAGACGGAAGAAAATGGCGTCGGCTGCATCTTTTATACCCCTAGTGCACTGACGTCAGGGAAGAGGCGACAGCAACCGACGCTGGACCTAGACTTTGGAATTCAGGCCGACTGGGTGTAGCCTGCCAGCAGGATAACCCAACTGTAATGACTGCAACAGTGAAACACGAAGAACATTTGATAATGCATTGAACCAGCCTTGAATTTGAGGAATCTTCTGCATATCTGTCTGATTGGGACATGCAGGTATGCCTCTTTTAGGTCTAAAGTCACAAGCCAAGCGTTCTTTCCCAGCATGGGCAGAAGCTACTGCAAAGTCAACATCTTGAATTTTGGTATGTCCAGGAATGTGTTCAGAATAGATAGGTCCAGTATTGGCCTCCAGGTCTTATCCTTTCTGGGTACCAAGAACAGCCTTGAGTAAAATCCTTGTCTCTGCTCTTGCTCTGGTACTTGTTGAATGGCCCCTATGTCCATGAGGGATGAGACTTGTTTTTGTGCCTCTGCCCATTGATTTTTTGGCAGATATGGCCAGCCATTTGCCTTTGGCAGGGTATGGAAATGGAACTTGTAGCCTTGTGACAGGATATTTAGAACCCACTTGTCCTGGGTTATGATGTGCCAATTTTGAGAAAAAAGTGCTAATTTTCCCCCTAAGGGTGCTGCCAGGAGATAAGTGCTTGGTGCAGGCAGGGGCAAGTCATTGCGACTGTTTCCTGTATGGTTGTGATTTGTCTTCTCCAACTTTTGAGGTAGAAGCACCCCACTGCTTTGACCTGTATGAACCTTGCGCCTGGGATTTGCCTCTAGGGCATCTGGGTCTGCCCCTTTGAGGTCTGTCTGACACAGGAAAGGACAAATGCTTTGTTGGCCAGTTTCTACTAAACCTAGGTGGCTGTACTTGTAAAAAATCTTTGACAGTTTGCATAGATTTAGCTATGTCCTCAATTTTCTTTAACACCTCTTCTGCCTTAACACCAAACAAGGTATCATGCTGTAAAGGTGCATCTAATAATTTAACATTGACATGATCAGGCAGACTTTGTTCCTTTAACCAAGCATGCCTCCTAATTACAGAACCCATAACTGCAGCCCTGCAGGAGGCCTCCAAAGAATCAAAACCACATTGCAAAGTAAGCTTTCCAACTTGTTCAGCTGCATGCAATAATTCCTGCAATTCCTTATTTTCTGCACATTCTGAAATCATCATTTTCTGTTTCAGCAATCCCATAACAAGTTGTTGGTACTTAAGCATATGAAATTTACAGTTTAAGGCCCTAATTGCCAAGGTTGCAGATGTATCCACCTTTTTTCCCCATCTGTCCAGCGCCCTTGAATCTCTGTCGCAGGGGGTAGGGTTTTTTTGCTGTTGAGGCGTTAACTCCCTTTGGACCCTGTGAAATAGTTTCAGGATCAGCAGCAGGGTTTCTAAATAAAAATCTATGAGAGTCAGGGACCCTGTAATACCTGTCAGGCTTACTGGGAGCCGGAGGTAAAGAGTCAGGGGTCAGGCTAGTCTCCGAAAAAACATCATCCACAATGTCTAACACAAGGGGAATGGCTAAAGGCTTGTACCGAGGGAGAAGGAGGAAATCCCTGAGCCTCTTTTTTGATTCTGAGAAGTCTTGACTCTCCCAGTGAAAATGCTCCCTCAAAGTATGCAAGGTATCTCCAAATGAATAATCCTCAGGAGGAGACGCAGATGGAATAGACTCCACAGCATTAAAATCCTTATAAGGAGGTAAAGATAATTCCTGATCAGAAGAGGAATCAGAAGAAATAGAAACCTGATCTGAAGATTCATAGTCGGTGTCTTGCCTAGGCCTCTTACCTGGAGGGGGGTGGGTACCCCTGATCAAGGTAATACGTCTTCAGCCATTTTCATCATCTGTTTTTAGGCATAGAGGCCTGTGCACGTGGCTCAGGCATTGTTTTTTTTAGTTTTTGACGGCGTCTTTGCCTTTAGTTTTGCAGCTTTCGTCGGTTTGATATAAAAATGTTGAGGTCTGAATACACCCTCAGAAACCAGTGCCTGCTCAGCGGCTCCAGACCCATTCGATGGAGATACATCCGTTGGTCCAATACCCTGAGTTTCTTGCGGCATGCCGGGCTCCACATGGGTGTCGGTAGAGGCCTGCAACTCGAAGGTAGCGGGCATCAGGGGCTGCGAAAGCATCTCACTGAGTACCAGCGAACCGGTGGCTGGCTTAGGAGAAGCTTCGTCATCAGTTTCTGGATCTCGACTGCCTTTCTCTGTCCTTTTCTCTGCGTTTTTTATGTACTCCGGTAGTCGGTATGCTATCCGACGGCATCTCTGGGTAGTTAAATCTGTTTCCAAAATACTTAGATGCAAAATATACCAACGCTTAATAGTGCGTTGGTTAAATCTAGCACAAAACCGACAGCCATGCTCATTGTGATCAGGGCCCAGGCAAGGAATACAGTATAAATGGAAATCCTTATGAGGTATTTGCTTCCCAAAAGTAATACAATTATTTACTTTTTCTGACATGGGTAAAAAGCAAGAAAAAAGTTTCCCCAACGGGGTACTTAGCTTTACTGAAGACTTCGGTTCTGAAACTCAAACGAGAATATTTCAGTAGTCGGCCGACCAGCACTTGCAAAATGCTTCTGCTTCGGGCACCGCGCGGCAAGAAAGACTTAAGAAAATGGCGTAGACTGCATATTTTATACCCCTGATGACCTGACGTCATGGAGAGGAGACAGCAACTGACGCAGGACCCAAGACTTTGGAATTCAGGCCAACTGAGGGCAACCTGCCAGCAGATTACCCAAATGTAATGACTGCAACAGTGAAACACGAAGAACATTCTGTACAGCTGACATTTCTTTTCGATTGAAATGCAGGTGAATTTGTCCGGGGCTCCATTTGCCTTGAATGCATTTGCCTGCCATGTGAGCCCCCCATGCACAGTCTGATGCGTCTGTTCTCAGAGTTTGGATGGCAGGGGGGTTGTGAGAAAGGGAGTCCCTTGTTGTGGTTGCAAGCCTCTGCCCACCAAAGGAACTCTGTCCTTGGGCAAGGAATAACAGGAATCACTGCTTCCAGGTCCTGGGAATGTTGACACCAGAGACTTTTAAGTACCACTGAAGTCTCCTTGTATGCAGTCTTGCATATGGAATCAGTAGAATACATGAGGCCATGAACCCTAGGGCTTGCAGTATTCTTCTTGCAGATAGCTGGGTTTGGGTGGCCAGTAGTTTGAAATAATTTGTCAAATAAACCTGCTTTTCTGGAGTGAGGAATGCCATCTGGGAAGTTGTGTTCACGCTTGCTCACAGGAATACAATCTTTCAGCTGGGTACCAGATGTCATTTCTTTTCGTTAATGGTGTACCCCAGAGAAGTTAGGAGTCTGTCTACAAACGTCAGATGCTGAAGTAGCAATTCCTGACTGTCCGCTTGAATCAGGCAATCGATCAAGTATGGGTAAATTTGAATATTTCTCTGCCTGCAGTAAGCAATGGCTGGAGCCAGGCACTCTGTGAATACCCTGGGCGCAGCAGACAGGCCAAAGGGTAGTGCAGAGAACTGATAGTGCATAGGAGCCTGCCTTGAAATGTAGGTATTTCCTGCAAGATCCCCTTATGGAGATGTGCAGATAAGCTTCTTTTAAGTATAGGGTGACTAGCCAGGAGTCCTTGGCTAGCGTAGAAAGGGGCTGCTGGAGTGTAAACATTTTGAATTTTGGTACCACCAGAAAGGTGTTTAGGGTTGACAGATCCAGAATAGGGCATCAAGCGTTCTCTTTCCTGGGCACCAGTAACAGCCTGGAGTAGAAACCCTGTCCCCTTTGCTCTGTTGGCACAGGTTGAATAGCCCTGATACTGAGAAGAGAAAGTACTTGCTTTTGGGCCTCTGTCCACTGGTTTGGAGGAAGGTCTGGCAAACCGCTTGGGGTTGGCAAAGAGTGGAAATAGAATCTGTATCCCTGGGATGCAATGTTTAAGGCCCATCAGTCCTGGGTAATATACTCACAGTTTTTTTCATACAGGAGTTTTCCTCCTAGGGGTGCAAAGTACTTGGGCATGGCTGGGAAGGATTAAGGACAAGTCATTGTGAACTTTTTTCATAGGGGGATGTCTTACCACTCCCACTTTTGGAGGTGGGAGAACTCCATTGTTTAGATCTGTGCATACCCTGAGACTGTAGTTTTTGTGGTCTGTTGCCCCTGGGTTTGGGCTGGGAAGGTCTGGAAAGGACCAGTTTTTTGACGGCCAATGCCTACTGAATCTAGGTGGCTGTACCTGTAAGAAATCTTTAACAGTTTGCATGGATTTAGCTTTAGAGCCAAACAAACATTCTTGGCTTAACGGAGCATCAAGTAATTTTGCCTTGACATGGTCTGGCAAGATTTGTTCCTTCACACAAGCATGCCTTCTCAGAACAGACTCAGTGACAGCAGCCCTGGCAAGATGCTTCTAAGGCATCAAAACCACACTGCAAAGTATGTTTACCAACTTGGTTTGCAGAATGAATTAAATATTGTAAGTCCTTATTTTCTGCACAATCAGGAATCAACATTTTTTATTTAATTAGTTCAATAATATGCTACTGGAACTTCAACATGTGAAACTGGCAATTTAAAGCCAAGATGGCAAGAGTTGCAGAGGTACATACCTTCTTACCTCATCTGTCTACAACCCTAAAATCCCTGTCCGAAGGGGTAGGGTTTTTGGCTGTAGAAGCCTTAATACCTTTAGGTCCTTGGGAAATTGTCTCTGGATCCGCAGTGGGATTTTTAAGAAGAAATTTGCGAGAATCAGGTACTCTGTAGTATCTGCCAGGTTTTCTAAGAGCAGGCGGTAAAGTGTCAGGGGTAAGGCTGGATTCCAGGAAGACATCTACAATATCCAGGACAGGGGGAATAGCTAGAGGCCTATGCTGAGTCAAGTCTAAAAATTCCCCGAGTCTCTTTTTGGACTGTGGGTAGTCCTGGCATTACCAGCAGATATGCTCTCTTAGGGTATGCAATGTTTCACCAAAAGAAAGGTCCTCTGGGGGGAGGCTGAGGGAATTGAATCCTCTGCATTAGAGTCCTCAAAGGTAGATAAGGTATGTGTCCTGTTAATCACAGGGGTCAGAGTCATCAGACTCATGGTCTGAAGAATCAGAAGGAAAATCAAGTCTTTGTCTTTTAGAGAGGGAAGGCTGGCGTCCCCTAATTAAAGTAATAAGGCCTTCAGCCATTCTAAGCATTTGTTTCTGTGGCATGGGAGCTTGAGAATGTGCTTTGGTCATCAGTTTCCTAGGCGTAGTGCGAACTCTGGGCCCGAGAAATTCGGTAGATTTAGACATTAATGAAGTATTCGGTTTAATACGAACATCAAAAGGTCTGAATACACCCTCAAAAGCCGGTGCCTACATAGTGGCTCTGGACCCATCCAAGGTAGACACATCCACAGGTTCCATAGTCGAAGAAGCATCTTGCAGCATACCGGACTCTGAACGTGTCTCAGTAGAGGCCTGGGAATCTGTAGAAGCAGGTAACAGGGGCTGAGAAAGCACCTCACAGAGTACCAGCGGACTGGCGACTAGCTTAACGGAAGCGTCGTAGGCAGTTTTGGACCTATGCGGTCTGTCTCTGTCTTTATCTTTGCATTTTTTTGGAAGATCTGTAGTCAGATGGCTTACTGAAGCCATTTCAGAATAAGGACAACAAGAGCGAAAGAATTGAGAGATAAAAATAGCCCGACGACTAATAGTTTGGGCATTGAGCAAGGCACAAAACTGTCAGCGAGGGACGTCATGGACTGGGCCTAAACAGGTGACACAATAAGAATGAAAATCTCTGTGAGGTATTTGCTTTCCACAGGCAAGACAACTGTTAACTTTTTCTGACATTGGTTAGAGCAAGTAAAAAGGATCCCCAACGGGGTACTTAGCTTTAGCAGACTTCAGGTTTGAAACTTAAAAAATGAAAATTTCAGGAAGCTGCCGACTGGCACTTTGCAAACTGCTTCTGCGCGGCACAAAAAGCTGATGTAATGACGTCGGCTGCATGTTTTACACCCCTGACAACCTGATGTCATGGATGAGGCGACAGCATCTGACGCAGAAATCCCAAGACTCTGGCATTCGGGCCGACTGAGGGCTACCTGAAGGCAGATAACCCAAGTGTGATGACTGCAACAGTGAAACACGAAGAACATCTGCATGCAGTAACCTTATTTTTTTATGTGTAGCGTCCACTGGTTTTGAGGGATCTAATCCCAATAACTGAGAAAGGTGGAGAGTCTTCATACAAGACTGTCTGGGGGCTTGAGGATGGGGTGAGTTTGAAGCAGTGCTAAGAATAGTCACAGCTGTTCCCTAGCAGAGTGCTAGGGCCTTATACCCCCTCCAGGGTTTAGAGCACTGACTGGTTTTTGACACTTTCATTGATACCTAAAGCCTTTTCACCCTCAGAAGTTTTTAATTTTCCTGTTTAGCAGAAAAAGGACAAGACTTCCTAGGATAACTCCTGTTATATCTATGAGTAGGGAAAGATAAAATTATTTGTGACTTCATTTGTTTCCCCTTCTAGTTTAGTCTTAAACACATTCTAAAGAAAAACTCCTTGTCTAATGGGGTATTTAGGAGCTCTGCTTGAACATGAACTGTCATGTCAGGCATGTCTTCTTGTGACAGACCCCAGCAGCCACCCTGCATGATGCATCTAGCTCATCATTCTCACATTTTAGTAATTTCTGGACACCTGGAAACCCACACTGCAGCAAGTACAGTTGTGTACACTTACCATAAATGTAGATGTTCGAGTGTATTCACTGTCGCAGTCAATACATTTGGGTTATCTGCCTGCAGGTAGCCCTAAGCCGGCCTGAATATCAAAGTCTTGGATTCCTGCATCGGATGCTGTCTCTTCCATGACGTCAGGGATATAAAACATGCAGCCGACGCCATTATATCAGTTTTACTTGCCCCAGATGTCAGGTGCCCCCATAATGGGAAGCAATTTTATGTTAAGTTACACCTCCAACAAAAAGTAAATACACCAGAAAGCTTAAATAGACCAAACAAGAAGGAAGGTAGAGCCAAGAGAAGTCAGGGGGCTGGAGGGAGGGTAACCAGGACTGCAACAGTGAATACACTTGAGCGTCTACATTTATGGTAAGTGTACACAACTGTACTACGTTCTTCGTGTTTCACTGTTGCAGTCATTAAATTTGGGTTGATCCCCAAAGCTAAGGAAGGGAGGAGGAATTTAGAGAGCATTAGGACCAGCTATTAAGTCCTGCAAGACTGCAGTGGCAAAACCAGCTCTGGATTTAGAAAAAATAGGCATGCGGTAATGCTTGGTGAAGGTATGTACAGAGCTCCAGGTGGCAGCTTCTAGGACGTCCCTGACAGACACTCCGCTGATGAAGGCTGTAGAGGTAGATGCAGCCCTGGTGGAATGTGATCTTATCCCCCGTGGGATAGTTTTCCCATGGTGCTTATAGCAGAAATGAATGAAATAGGCTATCCATTTAGAAATGGTTCACTTTGAAATGGCCTTCCCCTCTGCCCCTGCAGCAAAGCCAACTAGCAGCTGTTCAGATTTTCTGAGAGGCTTGGTCCTGCCCAAATAAAATCTAACTTGTCTGTGCATGTCCAAAGAGTGCAGTATTTGTTCACCTTAGTTTTGTGGATCTGGGAAAAAAAGTAGGCAAATGAATCGACTGATTTAGGGCCACACTAGAAACACCACCTTGGGCATAAATGAAAGATTGGTCCTGAGGGAAACCCTGCCTGCATGGAAGATAATAAAGGGTTCCACGGCCATGAGGGCCTGTAATTCAGACACTCTTCTTGCTGAAGTGATGGGTAGAAGGAAGGTTGTTTTCCAAGAAAGGAATTTCAACTCTGCAGTTGCAGCTGGTTCAAATGGAGGGAGAGTGAGCTTTTCCAGTACAAAGTTAAGGTCCCAGGCTGGAGTAGGGGCTCACCTGGGATTCTTAAATTTTTGGCCCCTCTGAGGAAAGTACAGTTATGTACACTTACCAAAAATGTAGATGTTCGAGTGTATTCACTGTTGCAGTCATTACATTTGGGTTATCTGCTTGCAGTAGCCCTCAGTCAGTCTGATTATCAAAGTCTTGGGTCCTGCATCAGTTGCTGTCTCATCTTCCATGATGCTAGGTAGTCAGGGGTATAAAGCATGCAGCCAACACTATTACATCAGTTTTTCTTGCCCCAGATGTCAGGTGCCCCCACAATAGGAAGCAATTATATACAAGGTTACACCTCCAACAAAAAGCAAATAAACCAAAAAACTTTAAGCTCATTCTAAGGCCCTTCACTGGTCCAATTAAGTAATCCTACAAGTTAGCACTATTAAACCATAAGCACTACTTACTCTTATACTCTCTACGATTACCCTGTCCTCTATTGGTCCGTCTTAAATTCAGTTTCCCTATATTACTCTAGCATGTCCAAAGGTCAGTCAATGGTTTCCTCTCCAGTCCAGCTGGTGAATCTGGGAATTTTGAGGCAATGTTACAACTGTCTCATGTACACGGACAACCCTCTCCTCCTCCAAACAGGTTCAAATAGATGTGAGAGATGCAACTATTTAGCCAAACTGGAGGCTGAGCTCTCTCATCTCAAAACTGGTGTAACCAGTCAGGAGGAGAAGGTAACCTCACACAACACAATTCCAGTATCACATAGTCCCACCACATCAGCGAACCAAACACATAAATACACAAAGACATACTCGGAGGCTCTAAATAAAAATCTACCTAAGCAACAGAGACCTCCAAAGCAGACATCCAAGCAAACACTACCTCAAAACAAAACACGCACAACACATAACCCACAAAGTCAGTGTGCCAAGGAGCCACAGCCCTTAAGGCTGAATAACACACCTGATACTCTTGTAATAGGTGACTCTATTGTCAGACACACTGACGTCCCGCTCACCAGGCTGAATAAAGAGAAGGTCATGGTGAGCTGCCTGTCGGGTGCTAGGATCTGCCACATAACGCAAGCACTCAGGTCACTCCAAAGCAAATACAAATATGACTCGGTCATTGTACATGCTGGTGTGAATGGCCTGAGACGTACCTCCCTGGACTACATGAAAAGAGACATAGAGGAGCTCTCTGATCATGTAGCCCAGGCTGGTATGACCCTGACCTTGAGCAGCATCTTACCCTCACCTAGAATGATGCCACAGTACAAAGACAAAATGATCGATTTTAACAATTGGCTAAAATTTTGGTGTCATTCAAAGGGGATCCAGTGTCTGTCAGCCTGGGATGACGTGCTCAACAAGCCACGTTGCTTCGCTAGGGACGGCTTGCACCTGTCACCACTGGGCTTTCGGATATTGGCAAAAGCTCTTGCCACCCCCATAGTGCCTTTTTACGCAAGGCTCAAAAGTCAAACCCACCCCATAGACAGCACAAGGAACAAGAAACTAAGGGTAATGCTGCTAAACGCCAGAAGTCTTAACCTCAAGATGCACGCTCAAGCTCTCCTCAGTATGGAGAACATCGATATCTGTGCAGTGACAGAAACCTGGTTCAAGGCTCCAGAGAGCACCCCAGCACTACCAGGCTATACCTCATATCATGCTTTTCGGCCCCAAAACCCGGACCGAACCACAAAAGGAGGGGGAGTTTCCATATTTATCAAGGATATCCACACCTCCAGGTTAGTGGCATTGCAAGAAGTATCGGAGACCATCCATGTGCAACTAACAGTGGGCAAGACTGCTTTTCAGTTTATAGCATCCTACAGACCACCCCCTCAAAGTCAGGAATCCCATTCGGCTTTCCTGAAAACATTGGAGAACATGAAGACCTCTCCGAACACCATTATATTCGGTGACTTCAACTACCCAAACATTGACTGGGAGCACTACTCAAGCCCCAGCACCTTAGCCCAAAGGTTCCTGGAAATTATAAACTCAAATGCTATGGAACAACTAGTCACCACTCCCACAAGAGGGGACAACATACTAGACCTGATCATTACCAACATGGGGACTCTATGCTCCACACCAGAAGTATATCCCTCACTGGTAAGATCAGACCATAAATTAATTTCACTGGATGTCCACATCCCGACCCCACCCCCAGCCCAGAAAACCACAGTGAAAAACTTCTCAAAAGCGAACTTCTCACTTCTCAAAACTGAAGTGGAATCCTTCAAGGCCCCAGGGCCAGTGGAAACTACGGCCCAAACTGCAGAATCCTATATAAACGCATTCTACGGACATCTCCAGGAATGCATGGATCATGCTATCCCAAACAAAACCAAGACCCAATCATCCAAAGGCAGGCGTCCAGTCTGGTAGACCCCTGCCATAAATAAACTGTACAACAGGAGGAGGAAGCTACTACATGATAGAGCAAAATCCCTAATAGGGAAGGCATCTCTGATCAGTACTAGCAAAAAATTACGATCCCTCATAAAATCCTCCAAGGCCAGCTTCGAGAGAAAAATTGCACAGGACACCAAAGACAATCATAAGGCTTTTTTCACTTATGTTAGAAACCTGGGATGCAACTCCCAGACTTGTTCTGAGTTGATTCTAAATGACAAAAAATACACTGAACCCAAAGACATCGCCAATATCCTTGACAGACGGGTTCAGTGCAAACTTCTCCACCCCCCCCCCCCAAAAGAGCAAGTATCTATCCCGGCAGAGGGCTGCCTCCCAAACATCTCTGATGCTCAGGTGAAGGCTGCCCTCTCCAAAGCAAAAAACACTGCTTCCATGGGACCAGATGGCGTCCCAGGTTGCGTCCTACATGAACTCCAAGAGGAACTAATCCCTCAAATAAAACAGCTATACAATCTCAGCCTCACTACAGGATATGTGCCCACAGAATGGCGTACAGCAACAGTGGTCCCACTCCACAAAGGTGGAGCCTCTACGGACCCTGGAAACTATCGCCCCATAAGCCTGACTAGCTTAGTCTGCAAGGCTATGGAGAGGATCATCATGGAGCTCATAAACAAAGACATTGGGGACCTACAGACACTAGATCCTACCCAATTTGGCTTTGTCAAGGGCAGATCCTGCCTTTTGAACCTGGTTGACTTCTTCGAGACAGTCACCAAAGCCATAGATGAAGGGAAGGTAGTCCACACAGCCTATCTGGACCTTGTAAAGGCATAGATAAGCTATCCAGCTTAAATATAAACCCCTATGTCACAAGATGGGTCGCAAACTGGCTCAAAGACAGAACCCACAGAGTGAGAGTTGCTGGAGCCATGTCCGACTCGAAACTGGTCACAAGTGGCGTCCCACAGGGTTCTGTCCTGGGACCACTCTTGTTCGGTATATACTTTTCCGGGGTACAGGCAAACGTGGGAGGACTATGGCTCACCAAGTTCGCAGACGACTGCAAACTGGGCGCCATAATCAACTCTCCAGCTGACACAAACATCCTTCAAAAAGGTCTCACAGAGAAAGATAACTGGTGCCAGCCATGGTTTAAAGCTAAATGCCAAAAATGTATAGTCATACCCTTTGGCAAAAACAATGTGCCCACAAATTACCACATAGGCGGAAACCCATTAAGTACAGAGAAAGTTATTAGGGACCTGGGGACCCAAGTTGATAGCAATCTCTCCTTTGAAAACCACATTGCCAAAGTGGTTAGAAAGACCTTCTACATAGCCCACCTCATCACGAAGGGTTTCACATCTAGATCAAGACAGGTAATCGTGCCCCTTTATTCATCCCTCATCAGGCCCATCATAGAATACAATGCCCCTTTTGGGATGTACCTTACCCGACACCTGCAGCAATTAGAAAGACCCCAAAAGTATCTCACCAAGAGGATCAAGGGTCTCAAACAGATGCCATATGGTGCTCGGTTAAAAAAACTCCAGCTCTACTCAGTTGCATACCGCCTACTTCGAGGCGATCTATGCCTGACATACAAAGCTATGTCAAATCCAGAATTAATGGACATGCTCCACCTCAGTAAATCTAAATCCTTTAGAGCCACACGCTCGAGGGACTTGAACCTCAGCACAGAAATAAACAGAACTTGCTGGAGGGATAGGTTCATAACCCAGAGGCTCCCTTCGCTCTGGAATAGAATTCCAGTTCATGTGAGGCAGAGCACCTCACTGAATCTCTTCAAGAAGAATCTCGATAGGTGGATGGGGGATCGTAGGTTTGTCCCAGGGATTACTCCCGTGTCACTATTAGACAGAGGCACAGTAAACTAAACCTTAAAAAGGGCACAGTATACTCAAATCAAGGGGTGGCGTAAGCCATACAGAATCGGGCTAGGCTTATAATTGCCCCAGGGCAGATAGCCTAGTATGAACCTATGAACCTATAATATGAATATCGATAGGTCAGAATACACCCTCAGAAGCTGGTGCCTGCACAGCGGCTCCGAACCCATCCAAGGTAGAGACAGCTGCACATTCTATAGTCGCAGAGGCATCTCATGGCATACCGGACTCCGAATGGGTCTCAGTAGAGGCCTGCGAATTTGTAGAAGCGGGTATCAAGGGCTGCGAAGGCGCCTCACTGAGTACTGGCAGACTGGCGACTAGCTTAACAGAAGCATCGTCTGCAGTTTTGGACCTATGCGGTCTGTCTCTGTCTTTATCATTGCGTTTTTTCAAAAGATCAGTAGTCAGATGGCTTATCGAAGCCATTTCGGAATACTTAGAACGAGAGTGAAAGAATTTTGTGACAAAGATAGCCTCAAGACGAATGTTTTTTGTGTTAAAAGTACAGTTTTGTACCTACCATAAATGTAGATGTCCGAACAGGATAGCATCTGCAGTCATAACAAATGGGTTGTCCTGTCGTCAGGCAGCCCTTCGGTCGGCCGGATTCCAAAGTCTGGGTCCGGCTTCGGCTGATGTCGCACTTCACCGACGTCATCTCTCCTGGTCTTCGGGTATAAAGGCATCAGCCGACGCCATTTTCCTCAGTGTTTCTTGCCCCAGATGCCAGTTGCCCTCTAGGAAAGCTAAATTTTGGATAAATGCCAATGTTTCCAAAATAGTAGAAGGCTAACACAAAAAATAAGCATGTATGTACATATATACAAACAAATACACCATAAGAGACTCCCCCCCCCCCAGCTAGCTATTAGGAGGGTAAATACCTTAGGAGTACCACAGAGGGGAAGGAGGGTGGGTAATCCTGACTGCAGATGCTATCCTGTTCGGACATCTACATTTATGGTAGGTATAAAACTGTACTATGTCCTTCAAGGATGCATCTGCAGTCATAACAAATGGGTAGAATACCATAGCCAAACTAGGGGAGGAGGAAGAAGAATTATGGTGTAGTTAGGATCCCTTGCCATACAGCAGTGGTAAACCCTGCTCGGGATCTAGAGTATAGAGGTAAATTATAATGCTTGGCAAATGTATGCACGGAGGTCCAAGTAGCCGCCTCAATAATGTCCTTGGTTGCCACTCCTCGTAAGAAAGCTGTGGTAGTGGCTGTAGCCCTTGTAGAATTAGGTCTTATGTTCTGTCGAACTGGTTTTCCATGGTAGGAGTAACAGAATCTTATGCAATTTCCTATCCATTTGGAGATTGTCTGTTTGGAAATTGCTTTTCCTTCCCTTCCTGTTGCATAGGCTACTAAAAGCTGGTCAGTTTTTCTGTTACTTTTGGTTCTGTCCAGGTAGTAGCGTAACTGTCTATGTACATCCAAGGTATGCAGCAGCCTTTCCCCCCTGTTCTGTGGATTGGGAAAGAAGGTAGGTAGGTGGATTGCCTGGTTTAAAGACACTCTGGATACCACCTTAGGCATAAATGTAGGATTAGTTCTCATGGACACTCTATCTTGATGGAAGATTAGGAAGGGTTGTACTGCCATTAAGGCCTGTAGTTCCGAAACCCTCCTTGCTGAAGTAATTGCCAGTAGGAAAGCAGTTTTCCATGATAGGTGTTGGAGATTTGCTGTTGCTGCTGGTTCAAATGGAGGGAGTGTCAATTTTTCTAGCACAAAGTTCAAGTCCCATGCTGGTAATGGTGGTTTCCTAGGAGGTTTTACATTCTTGATCCCTCTGAGGAATTGCCTGAGTAGAGGATGCGAAAAGACAGGTGGATCGAAGCTGTATTCTGCAGAAATAGCTGATGCATGTATCTTGATGGAGGAATAGGACAGGCCCGTATGTAGAAGCTCTGCCAAGTACTCTAAGATGTTAGCAATATCTATGTTCGAGACATATTTTCCTCTTTCAGTACTCCAAATGACAAACCTTTTCCATTTTCCTGCATAGTTCCTTCTTGTTGAAGGTCTGCGGGCTTCAAGGATAATGTCTTTAACCCTTTGGGATAAGTCTGGGTTAGTAGCTGTTATGTGATGTTCCAGGCAGTCAGTTGCAAGGTTTTTAGGTTTGGGTGCATGATGTTGTAGTTGTTCTGAGTTAACATCAAAGGCATCAGGGGTATTGGCCACATTCTCCCCTGAGACATGCTCCTCAGCAAAGGATACCAGTGTTGTCTTGGCCAATTCGGAGCTATCAGAATTATCCTTGGACGTTCCTCTGATTTTCAGTAATACCTTGTGCATCAAAGGAAGAGGTGGAAATGCATATGCTGTCAGGCCTTTCCAACTGAAGGATAGAGAGTCCACCTTCCATGCTAGTGGGTGGCATGTCCTTGTGCAGAATTTTTTGAGCTGGTGATTGAGTGGGGATACGAATAGGTCTATTTGTGGAATTCCCCATTTCTTTGTGATGGCCTTGAAGATGTCCGGGTGTAGCATCCATTCGTGAGCATCCGAGGTGGTTCTGCTTAACATGTTTGCTAGGGTGTTCTTTTTTCCCGGCACAAATATTGCCTGTAACTGGATGTTGTAGCTCAGAGCCATATTCCAAAGGTCCAGAGTCATTCTGCATAGGGGGTATGAATGAGTGCCTCCCTGTTTGTTGATGTACCACATGACTGTGGTGTTGTCTGTCCTTATCATTAAATGGCCTTCTTTGAGGAATGGTTTGAATTTCTGGATTGCTAGTTTTACTGCCAGCATTTCTTTTTGGTTTATGTGCAGGTGCATTTGGTCTGGAGTCCACAATCCTTGTATGCACTTGTCCAACATGTGCGCCCCCCAGCCTAGGTCTGAGGCGTCCGTTGTGATGGTTTGGTTTGCTTGAAAGTTGTGGAAGGGCAAGCCTGGGTTTGACTGGCATGCTTGAGCCCACCATAGGAACTCTTGTTTCAGGCATAGGATTAGTGGGATTTCGGTTTCTAAGCTGTGCCTGTGTTGAGACCATAAATTCTTTAGGTACCACTGTAGTTTTCTCATATGCAGTCTGGCATGGGGGACCAGGATTATGCATGATGCCATGAAGCCCAAGGCCTGCAGTACCTTTCTTGCTGTTAGTTTGTGCTGCTTTGTTAATGCCAAGAAGTAAAGAGGGAGTTGTGCTTGTTTTTCTGCAGTTAGGAATGCCATTTGTTTTACTGTGTCCAGTTCCGCACCCAAGAATGTTCTTGTCTGTGATGGTATCAGTCTTGACTTTTTTAAATTGACTGTGTATCCCAGGGCTTGTAGTAAGCAAATGACTCTTTGTAAATCTGTTGTCAGCTTGCTTTTGTTGTCCGCTTGTAACAGGCAGTCGTCCAGGTATGGATAAATTTGGATTCCCTGTAGCCTGCAATGAGCGATTACTGATGCCAGGCATTTTGTGAATACTCTGGGCGCAGTAGATAAGCCAAAGGGCAATGCTGAGAATTGATAATGCTCTGATCCTGCAAGAAATCTGAGGTATCTTCTGCAATTTGGTCGTATGGGGACGTGCAGGTATGCCTCCTTGAGATCTAGAGTTACCAGCCAACACTCCTTGCCCAGCATGGGAAGAAGTTGCTGTAGGGTCAGCATTTTGAATTTTGGTACAATGATGTATGTGTTTAAGACGGACAGGTCGAGAATAGGTCTCCAACTTTTCTCTTTTCTTGGTACTAGGAAGAGTCTGGAGTAGAATCCTTTGCCCTGTTGTGTTATTGGTACTCTTTCCACAGCTGTCATCTTTGTTAATTGAGCTATCTGTTTTAGAGCTTCTGTTTTTTGATTTGGAGGTAGGTTTGGCATTCCTCTTTTTACTGGTAAGGTGTGGAAGTGGAACCTGTAGCCTTGGTCTATGGTTTGCAAAATCCACTTGTCTTTTGTGATATAGTGCCAATTTTTCAAAAATAAGGCTAACTTTCCGCCTAAAGGTGCTGCTATTTGCTCCCTGGTAGGCGGTGTCAGAGTCAAGTCACTGTGATTGTCCTGTTGCAGTGGCAGTGGTTGTGTCTGTGCCTCTCTGGTTATTGCCTTGCCACTGGCGTCCTCTATAGGCACCTCCTCTGGATTGATTTCTGCCTCTAGAGCGTCTATTCCTGCCTCTTTGAGATTTTGAGGAGTCTGGAAAGGACCAATTTTTGGCAGGCCAGTTCCTGCTAAACCTTGGGGGCTGAACCTGTAAGAAATCCTTAACTGTTTGTACAGATTTTGCCTTCTCTTCCATTTTCTTCATTACTTGCTGAGCAGGTGTACCAAATAGACTGGCCTTATCCATAGGAGCATCTAACAGCTTTGCTTTAACATGATCCAGCAAAACCTGTTCCTTCAACCATGCATGCCTTCTTATCACTGTGCCTGTCATGGCTGATCTAAATGAAGCCTCCAGTGCATCATAGCCACATTTTAAAGAATGGTTACTAACCTGCTGAATGTTATTCACCATTTCTAAAACATATTTCTTATCTAAGGAGTCATCAGAGGACAGCTTCTTAGTTAACTGATCAAGCATAAACTCTTGGTATTGGATCATGTGAAACTGACAGTTTAAAGCTCTAGATGAGAGAGTAGCAGAGGTGTAAACTTTTTTCCCCCATCTCTCTAAGGACCTGGATTCCCTTTCAGAAGGGAGAGGGTTTTTTGCTGAGGTCGAAGCTACTGCCTTAGGCCCCTGGGATATAGTCTCAGGATCTGCAAGTGGGGCCTTGTATAGGTGGTGATGACTGTCTGGCACCCTGTAAAATCTATCTGGTTTGGCAGGGGCTGGAGGTAAGGTATCAGGAGCAGTGCAAACATCATTAAATGCATCATCCACAACAGGCAGAACTGGAGGTATAGCTAAGGGCCTATGTTGTGGTAAGTGCAGAAAGGTCCTAAGCCTTTTTCTAGACTCTGAGAAATCTTGTCCCTGCCATTGGAATTGTTCTCTCATGGCATGTAAGGTTTCCCCGAAGGAAAATTCCTCTGGTGGAGAGGCAGATGGAATAGATTCTTCAGCATCGGAATCTTCATAAGTAGAAAAAGGAGCCTCTGGCTGATCTGTAATGTCTGAGTCATCCGAAGAATCATCAGAGGACACTGGCTCGGGGGGCTCTGCTCTAGGTCTTTTTTCTGGAGGCTGAGAGGCCCTGTCTGGGTGAGATTGGGATCCCCTAATTAAGGAGATTAAATCCTCTGCCAGAGTAAGCATTTGTGAACTAGAAGTGGGCCTATGTGAGAGGGTCTTAACAGGCACTGATTTAACAGTTTTGGCTGCTTTAGCCCTGGCAAAGGCCTTTATAGACATGGCTGCAGGAGGCCTAGCAGCACCACGTGCTGGGGTAGAGACATCCAAAGGGATGGTGTCTGATAATTCACTAGGAACCACAGTAGTAGGCAAAACTTCAGAGGCCGATTCAACTAAGGTAGCAGGAGCCTCAGTAGTAGTCATGGATTCGCTGAAGATTGACCTGTTTTCGGTTTCGGCCGAAACCGAGACACTCATGACTTGCTTAACCGTGGTTTCGGCCGAAACCGCGGACCGCGAGTGTCGGTCTTTTCTTTGCGTTTTAACAATTTGGGTAGTCGGAGGATCCGGCGGCATAATGTACGCAAAATCTGAGCCGAAAAACTGTTCAGCAAACTCCGACCGGCGCATAAGCGTTCGTCGGTTGAAGGAAGCACAGGCTAAACAGGCTGCTACGTCGTGGTCTGGGCCTAAACAAGGTAGGCAGTAAGAGTGGAAATCTTTATGAGGTATTTGTTTCCCACAAGTTAAACAGTTATTTACTTTTTCTGACATCGGCTGAGGCAAGAAAGAGTCCCCAACGGGTACTTAGCTTTTAGAAGTCTTGAAGTAGTATTCGGTAGTAGTAATCTCTGGATCTGACCGACCGGCACTTGCGAACAGCTTCTGCTTCGGGCGCCACGCGGCAAGAAAGACTGAGGAAAATGGCGTCGGCTGATGCCTTTATACCCGAAGACCAGCAGAGATGACGTCGGGTGAAGTGCGACATCAGCCGAAGCCGGACCCAGACTTTGGAATCCGGCCGACCGAAGGGCTGCCTGACGACAGGACAACCCATTTGTTATGACTGCAGATGCATCCTTGAAGGACATCAAGGCACAGAACCGACAGCGAGGGACTTCGTGGTCTGGGCTTAAACAGGTGACGCAGTAAGAATGAAAATCTCTGTGAGGTATTTGTTTTCCTCAGGCAAGACAATTGTTAACTTTTTCTGACATCAGTTAGATCAAGAAAAAAAGGATCCCCAATGGGGTACTTAGCTTTAGAAGACTTCAGGTTTGAAACTCGAAAAACAAAACTTTCAGGAAGCGGCCGACCGGCACTTGCGAACTGCTTCTGCTTCGGGCTCCTTCACGGCAAGGAAGACTGATGCAATGGCATCGGCTGCATGTTTTATACTCCTGATGATCTGACGTCACGGAAGAGGCGACAGCATCCGACATGGAACTCCCAAGACTCTAGTATTCGGGCCGACTGAGGGGTATCTGCAGGCAGATAACCCAAGTGTGATGACTGCAACAGTGAAACACAAAGAACATCATCATAAATTGCCAAATTGGTGTCACAATCGTAACTACGTTTTGCAGAAATAGTATGCCCATTTACCACTACACTAACACCCGTCAGCACATGATGACACATTCTACAATGCCCACATTTGTGCATACCATTTATGTCCGACCTACAGCAACCACTGACGCTGTACTGAGTCCCCCTCTTCATCATACATGTCAAATAATTTATTACACTCCAGCACAAATACACCGTCATCGGTAACCATCCTGGCCAACCGCACCAATTGGCCCTTGACCACTAACTTTTTCTGTGCCAATGGATGGAAACTGTCGAAATGGAGGTAGCTATTCGAAAAGGTGGGTGTTCGGTACAAATTAGACTTAAAACACCCACCATCCACATCCTTATAAATGACGACATCCAAAAACACTATTTCTTCCAGACTAAAGGTATGGACAATTTAAGGAAAGTGGTAGTGGTATTGATGTAATCAATGAATTCATTCAGTTTATCAATGTCACCCTTCCAAATGATAAAAATATCATCCAAAAAATGGGGGTAAAATAAAAAAAAAACTCACGGTAAACAGAATTAAAAATAAAATATTTTTCCCAGTAGGATAAAACCAGGTTAGCAGAACTGGGGACACATGCTGCCCCCCACTGCTACCCCCTTGGTCTGCCTGTAATATTGACCTTCGAAGAATAAAGTTGCTGGATAAAACCATGTCCATCAATGTGACTAAAACATTAACCCTATCCTGGGTCCAGCACATGTATTTGTCCTAGGATGTCTTCAAACCACCTCAAACCTTCATCCTGTGGAATAACTGAATACAAATTACACCCATCTATTGTGACAAAAATACTGTTTGCATCAAATACCACAATGGAAAGTTTTGCCAGAAGATCCCAAGAATCTCTACACATCTGTGGGAGAACCCCCACTGAAGAGTTTAACCATTGATCAATGTATTTTGTCATGTAATACGTTTTAGACCTGGTACCATCTACAATTGGCCTTAGGGGTGGGTTGTTAGTGTCTTTATGGATTTCGGATATCCCAAAAATCCCAGCAACAACAGGGTATTCGTTATACAAAAAATCATACTCATCTACAGTGATTTGTCCCTGAAATAACATATCATACAAATCAACATTGTCACCTCGCAATAAGACCTTGTCCCGTTCGATTCTCAGCTAGAGCGTCTTCTGTGTGGCGACATGCGTGAATGGGTGTACCTTCGTTGAAGGTTGTGCGTCAGGGCTGGCAACTCGGTACGTGAAAATCTACTGCCAATCATTAGCGGACCGGAGTTCCGCTGTGGCGATCCCTAACCGGGAAAAGCCGAAAGACACAACAACAAATCAACATCCAGTTTAGAATAAGCGATATTCAGCTCATTCTTAGAAATGATAACACATGTATCAGTGAGTAACAATAATTCCATCCTGTTGTTGTAATCCACATAATCCATAACAACAACCCACCCCCCTTGTCAAGTTTCATGATACGAATTGTTTTACCACCCACAATGTCATGTAACAACTTTCTTTCCTCAGAAGTTAAACTGCTCATTATTAGGATATTTAATAATATTCCGAATGTCCCTGTCACACATTTGTTCACAGATAGAAAGGGCTCCATGGACCAGTGGATTAAATGTACTTGACCTTTTTAGGGCATTCCCACCTAAATCATTAGATGAACTGCCCCCAAACCAGACTTTCAAGTTCAACTTACGGATGTAAAGCTTTAAATAAAGTAATGACTGACCTAAATGAGCCCTGGTAGCTGGTTCAAAACTAAAGCCTTTTGACAACAAATTAGCATGTGCTTCAGTTAATTCCTTATTTGAAAAACTAAAAATGATAAAATCCTTGTCAAGATTCAGTACCTTTTCGACTGTATATTTTTGTTGGGATGGGGGCTCTTTACATGTGAATTTATGGTCATGTGATGTCAGTGGTTTAAAAGGAGATTTTTTTCAATTTGTAGTAGGTCTGATGAAGTCCCATAGCGGATGAAAGCGCTCAACTATTCTACCGCTGGTTTGTTTTTGCTTTTCCAATAAACTGCAGTACGAGTTCACCCGGTTGCCTTCTTGGATTATTGGTTTGGTACGTGGAGTGGAGTAATGTGTCAAGTGCAAAACGTGTTTTAAGCTTTGAAAGCTGTAAGACACTTAGCACTACCACAAAGACTTATCAACCAACAGCTTTAAAAGCTGCTAAGAGGATTCACTCCACCTCGTGTGTGTGCGCACTGGCGCTTGTGTGTGACAGCATGAAATGCATTACAGATTTTAAAGATGTCAAATGTTTTCAACACTGCTCTGTGATGGATGGGTGTACTTGCTGTGCGTGAATACAGCATAACAGCTCTGAAATGTGCATTACAAAAGAAGCTGTGTACTTGTACTCCATGCAATACAATGAAATTAATGTAAGAAGACAGCTTCATAAATTCAGGTAGACATATTTCAACGTTAGACTATTGTTTTACCCATAGTTCATTTACGTGCATTTAGTAGGGAAAGGTAGTGATTTTCAACAAACTATCCTTATCTGCAAAACAGGATTTTGACAAACAAGTAACTGCTATGCCTTTATAAAGACCTGCCTCTTCATGGCAGCAGACAATTAGGCAACCTAAACCAGCATAAAACTATAATTAAAATGATACATCTCTCAACTGTCCCCAATTTTTCAGAATGTCTCTGATTTTTCTATTATTTTTGCACTATCTCATAACATTTTTGATTTTCTGGTGTTTACAGAGGGTTAGTCAGTCAATACTACTGATCTACAGTCTCACACTTGTTAAGAAAATGCGTAACAATGCAAACCTGACAGTCTGATAAAATTTTAAATTAAAAGTGACACTGAAAAATTGTCCCCGACTTTGGGCCTTTATCCCCACATTATTTTTTGGTTTTGTACAGAATTCTTGAGCAAATACGTAAAAGGTACAACTTATGCAATGTTCTATTATATTATACAGTCTTCACTATGGGGCAGAAATCTTTGGGATTTGATGAAATTAGATGAGGTCAGACACCACATACTTGCATTTTAAACAAACCAATAATTTCTGGCACACAACATTCACAGCAAGCTTGTTTACAAAAAGGATATGTGTTTCTGCTGGCAGTTTTTTTTTTCAGGGCTTCTGGAAATTATTCTGTTCTTAAAGGGACAATCCCAGTGTTTAAAATTCGGGTTCGAATTACAGATAACCAAAGCAAAGCCCACTTAGCATGTCACTCACATTCCCAACCACAGTGTAATTTTTCTTTTAAATATCCTGTGCCTGCTCAGTTCCAGTCTTGTTTTATCTCCCAGTGTCAACTGCCTTTTGGATTTGCATTCCTAGCATTTGAGTCAGACTGACATTTCAAACTTAAAGGGGTCAATCCAAGTATTAAAAACTCTGAATTAAAACCGGACAAAGTAACACCCACTTTCTTTATGTTATGAACATTCCCGCCTATGACTGCATATCCAGATATTACAGTCTTTTTTTTTTTTTTTAGGTGCCTGAAAGAGCCAAGCTTTAGCTTTGTTTTCATAATTTTCAATAAGACTTGGCACACAAATCGGACTTCCAAACTTATTTACTTATTTTCATTCCTTCTAAAAAAGTATAAGATGTTTGTCACTGTGCTCTTACTTCGTTACAGTCCACTGCCGGTAATGCAATATCGATATTGCAACTGCGGTAACGCTTTTCTTTTTTATTTTATTACAAGCATGCAAAACTGTGTATTAAGTTGATTATACATACATATGTTGGTACTGCTGTGGGGGATGATATTCTCTCAGCAAGCATCATGCGACTTGAAAGGCTTGTCAGCACTATTTTTTTAAAAAAAAAGATATTCATTTCTTGGAATGCAGGTCATTGATATACGTTTCACTTCATATTGCTGGTGCCTCGAAGAGAGGTGAGAAAATCTGGAGAAAGAGTAGTATAGTGAAGGAAGGACAAGCACCAAGACAGTATGTTTTAAAGTAAATATTTACTACTGGATATGTGAAGCCTGGAGGCTGTGCAGAATTACATGCCATTCTGTACTCATGCATGAAATTAACAGGCATGCATTGTAGCTGTGACATTGCATTTGAGACCATACTCATGCTTGGTGCGACTGTGCATACAGTGTGTTTGAGATGTTACACTGGGGTATTTATAAACTTGTGTGAGAAGGAATGGTAATTGAAAAGGAGAAAGGAAAAGTGTGAAGTAAAAATGGGTTAAAAGTTGAGATTAAGGTTTGAAGAAATAGCTTTAGGATTGGTGATTTTGAAATGAATCAAAGGTCAGAGGTGGGACTATATCAAGGAAGAAGGTAGAGAAGAGAATGCTGAAGAGTATTCATACTTCCTTCTTGACGTTCTCCTCCTAGCATCGTCTCATTAACCCATACTCTCCATCTCACTAACCCATATTCATCAAAACTAATTATTTCCATGCTTATCCTTGCAATAATTTTTTTACATTTTTTGCTCTCTACATATAATTTTTTTCTTCTTTATTATTTTTCTAATTTAGTACTAACTTTTGCATTATTCTTCCTGTTTTAACTCTGTCATGTTTGTAATTTTTTGCAATTTCTACCATTAGAAATGTTTACTATTATTAAGTTAAAACATTGTCCAATTAGTCATGCTGTTTTCTATAATTTCTATCAATATTTTAGTATGTATTGTCGCTGAAATACTCATGGTTAACCATGTTAATATTGTTCGAAACATTTTAAAGATTTGTTAAAATTTCTATGTGGAGCTTTTCTCCCCTGGCCTGTAATGAAAAGAAGCCAATTTTTCTCCCAGTCAGACAATCCCAGTAAACAAAGGCAGGCAATAAATATGTCTGTTTAATTATTTATGTCTGTTAATCTAGGGGTAAGTACAGAGATCATCAGGGGATCTATTTTAAGCCACGGCCGAGGGTACGTTTGAACACATTCTCGTGCAATCGGGTGCAAGGTACAGAACTTTAATGAAAAAAAAAAGCACAATGTAAAATGTCCACCTTTTCATAAAATGCTGAATGTTATAAAAGTGACTTGAAATATACACATGATGGTGTAGATTAATTTCATAGAACCTGTATAAGAGAGCAGAGAGAATTATAAATAACAGTAAGTAATTAATGTGAGGATGGTAGACTGCAGCAGGGAAAAATAATTAAAAAGTATGGTTATAAGTAATAGCGCACCTTTTCAGGATAACAGACTTTAGTCTAATGCTGGTATTAGTCAGCAGATGATGATAAGGATGTGCAAAGAGAAAGATTAACTTTGAGTTGTACTCAAGTATGGCTTATTCTATAGTAGTTCATAAGCTAAGAGGTTCTCCGGTTCGATTCTCGGCCTGGGTGCCTTCTGTGTGGAGTCTGCATGTCCTCCCTGTGGTCACATGGGTTTTCTCCGGGTGCTCTGGTTTCCTCCCACATCCCAAAGACATGCAGTAGGTGGATTGGACACTCTAAATTGGCCCTAGGTGCAAATGTGTGTGCCTTCTGTGGAAGGTTGGGCACCGGGCTGGAAACTCGACACCGTAAAACCTCCACTGACAATCATGAGCGGACAGATGATCCGCTGTGGCGACCCCTAACCGGGAAAAGCCGAAAGAAGAAGAAGAAGAAGGGTGCACACAAGCAAACTGTTTCTTCTAATAACAGAATACAGATTAACTCCACCCAGAGCACATGCAGTTTACTACAGTTCATATTACAAGAAAACTAAGAATGCTGATCAAGCTATGTTCCTAATATTTTTAACCTGCATTTAAAAGCAAACCAAAAATATTTACTAATAGCAAATGTACTTTAATGTAGCAAAGTGCAGCTTGGCAGCTTCAACTTTGTACGTTTTGCCAGCATTCTTAATGCAAATCACATAAGTGTGTACATATGAGTGCACAGCAGTACATGCATGCAATTGCGAGAGTGTGTGCATGACTGCACACAAATGTTTGCATCCGTCTGTCTGCCTCTGGGTGGGCACCCTTGTACATGCATTTCTTCATAACTCAGTAGTTATGCAGAAGCACATTTCTCAGATGTTGTCATATTTTTGTCCTGTCCCTTATACAATTTTTGATTTTCTGGTAAATTCCTGAGGAATTCAGAAAAGTCAGTAGCACAGGACATTAACAGAGTTGTGTACCTCTTATTGTTCAGAAACTGCATGATTATGCAATGTTTTTTGTTACATTAACTGTAATTATTTAAGTGACAGAGTAATATTAAAAAAAAATCCTTGATTTTGCCCTAACCCCATTAATTTTTGCTATCTCAAGAAATCTTGAGAAAGAAGTTCAGAGGTATGCAAGCAACTATACTGCTCAACTGCAACCGATTTTGAGATGCTCTTATAAGTTTTACTTCACATTTTTTCCCTGTACCTAGTTTTCTGGTAAATCACTGAGAATTACAGGTACGGCAATAATGCCAGGCATTAGCGTTTCATAATTCTTATTGCTCAGAAAATAAATGTTGATGCAAATCTTGTTCTGTTATCTTTTTAATTGAAATAGAGTAATAATAAAAGTATACCAGGTTTTGTCCTTGTTACTTTTTGCTATGTCTACAATTCTTGATCATAGAAGTTGAGAAGTATGCAAGGAACCATACCTCTCAGTTGCCCTGGATTTTGCATGATGTCTTGGACTTTGGCTCATATTTTCCTGCCCTATCCCTTATTTCCTGGTGAAGCACTGAGGATTGCAGTCAAGTCAGTACTTGTAGACAGTTTTATACTTTTTTTTTTTTTGGAAATTCACACAGATGCAAAACCTGTTGTTCTGATAAACTTTTCAAATGAGGTAGAGTAGTATTTAAAATTGCCCCAGATATCTTTTCTCTATTATTTTTGGCAAAGTCCATAATTCTTAAGCATACAAGTTGAGAGGTATATAGGGACCCCCATGTTGATTGTGATAAAATTTAAAAATAATGCACGTTCTGCTGTGATCTGCATCTGTTGTTACCACTGGCCATAGTTTTATTCGGCTTCCTATCACAACTAAAAAAAAAAAAAATACCTGCAAAGAGAAAACTGCCTCTGAATATCCACAGCCATACAATTAACAGCAGTGCCCTAGTCACCTGATTCCATTTCTAAATCATAGTAACATGTAACTAGAGACTACTGACTCAGAACTGAGATCCTCTGCTAAGGGCAGTGCATAGTAATAGGCCACGAGCTGGCTACCCATATCCTAGTATGATGATAATGATGATAACATGGCACAGTGGTTAGCACTGTCACCTCACTGCAAGAGGTTCTCCAGTTCGATTCTCAGTCAGGATGCCTTCTGTGCGGAGTCTGCTCGTCATTCCTGCATTCGTGTGGGTTCCTTCCGGGTGTTCTGGTTTCTTCCCACATCATAAAGACATTCATCTACAGCATTTCTCCCTGGGCCTCCGCTAAAAGTTGGCTCATTCCAAGTCGGACTTTCCCAGTAAACAAATGATGTTATGTAGTCCTATCGCGCCATAATTCTTGCTGGATGGGTTCGGAGCCGATACTCTGCTCTGACTCGGCCGATACTAAAGCTAGAGAGCTTTTACTTGCTCGAGGCTAACCCCTATCCCATGGTGCCTCCCAGCAATTCCCCAGATCTTGTTTGCTGCGAAAGCTTCGAGGCTGTCTCCTTACTGGCTCGTTGGCTATGTAGATTTTTTGATAAATCTTATTTCTCGTCCTTTTCTTCATATTTCTACTTTAATAGTTATTATCTATTACCTAGTGTGTGTATTGTTGAGTGTTTGATCCCCTATTCCACCTTTTTAGGATTGTATGGCCTGTTTTAGTTAGAGGACCGTAGTTGCCCACATAAATTAGAGGGCCTTTCCTCCCTGAGTGCTAGTCCTTCTTCCTTTTTATATAAAAAAAAAAAAAAAAAAAAAATTATATATAAAAATAAAAAACTTTCCTTCTCTTCATAACTTTGCTGTTAGTTATAGTTAGTATTGGTATAACTGTAACTGTTGTTAGCCTTGTTTTCTTGTCAGCATGTCTAAAGAGAAAGATACAGAACATAAGGAACACCGCCCTTCTGGCTTCAAAAAAATGAGACAAGTGTTCACAAAAAATGTCATTGACTGATGGTCACACTAGCTGTGTGTACTGTCTGGGAGAAGCTCATTTACAAGAACCCTGTACTTTTTGCCATGCCTTCAGTACTAGGGTTCTTAATGAGAGAAAATGTAAATTGATAGACAGGGTCACAGGGGTCTTATGACTAGTTCCTTCCAGGAACAGCTGGAACTTGGTCAGACAGCTCCCAAAACTGTGAAGAGAAAATCTTCGGTTACAGCTTTGGAGCCATCTAAAAAGTCTAAAGCGATGGAGCCAATGAGTTCTGGCTCCGATTCCGCTTCTTCTGTCTCTGTGCCATCAGTTTCTTCAGTGTTGAGGCAACCTTCGGTATCGATACACTCACCAGTTATCGACCCTATTTCATCAAACTTGAAGTCTCCTGTTTTAGAAAGGAGGAGATCTCCTTCTGTCTCCACCCATTCCTCCAGGACACTTTCAGATGAGGATATCGAGCGGGTGGTGAAGAGGTTGCTCTGTGACCCAGCTCTGGCCAAAAAGTTAGCTCTTCTGAACCCAAAGGCTTCGGAGCCATGCCATCTCCACACTATTGCTTCTCCTCCGACTGCTTCACTTTCGGAGTCGAACACTTTGGGTCCTTCTGTGTTGGATCCTGCTTTCTCGGAACCGATAACTCTATCCTCAGCGGCTAAGTCTGGAGCCGAGGGATCTGGGAGCTGACGCTCTCAAGTCAACTCCGAGGGGGTTAGTCACCCTGGTTTTTCTTCGGAACTGGCTCAACTGAGCTCGGTTCCCACATCTGCTTCAGAACCGGTTCCTCCTATTCGGAGCCGACCTCCCGTCTCCTCGGAGCGGAGGTCATCTTCGGAGCGGGGTGGAAAGGCTTTCAAAGCAATAGAGAAAGCTTTGTCCAGTGCCAATGCCCTGCCTTTGGACTTGATGTCCCACCAGCAGCCGGCAGCAACCTCTTCTCCCCCGCCTCAGCATAAGGAACCAGTGAGTCAAGCAGCCCCCATTGGAGGTGTCCCCTCTTCTGAGACATCCCCAGATTATCCCACTGAAGAGCTCCATCGGAAGAGACTTTGTAAGAGGAAGCACATTGACTCACCTGAGTCTGTCATGTCAGACACTGATTTGGATGAGTCAGAAGGGTCCCCCTAGATCCCCCTCTGAGGATGTCTCTTTTGCTGACATCCTTGAAATCCTTAGACAGAGGGGTGATTGGAAGACCTCTAACCCTACTGAGAATGAATCAGTGTACCTTGAGGGCTTTGGTTCCTGACCTTCCACCTCCTGGGTGACACTGCCTTATGACCAACTCTTGGGGGTCATATCCCTGAAAGCCTGGACCTCCCCGGACATAGTGGAGCCTGTCTCGAGGAGGCCAAACAAATTTATGACTGCTCCGGAAGATAAGTCCTTTCTTTCTAAGGGAGTTCCTGTGGATGCTATGGTGGTAGCAGCAGCCACAAAAAAGGAGTTGTCCGAGACATCTTCTAATATCCATCCTCCTAATAAAGAGTCCAGAACGATGGATAGGTATGGAAAGCGTACCTTCTCTTCAGTGGCATTTACCTTACGATCGCTGAATTACCTGTCCCATTTTACTAGACTTCAAAGGGATCTCCTGAAGGAGTTGGGAGACACCCTTTAGGGTTCAGTAGCTTCAGGATCCATGGACAAGTTTTTTGCACAGCTCTCCACCCTTATGTCTATAGCTAACTCCTCCATGAGGCTGATTTCCTATGCAGCTGATGGACCGAGCAGGACAGCTGCAGCAGGAATTTCTCTTAGGAGACATTCTTGGATGCATCTATGTAACTTCACGGAATTCTTTAAGTCTTCCTTTACCAATGTCCCCTTTGATGGTTCAACTCTTTTTGGACCACAGGTAAAAGAGACTTTAACCAGGTGCGAGCAGGAAGAGAAAACCTTATCTGCTGTTGGGAGTCCGTTTCTCTCTTCCTTCTACACCCTATCCCAAGGGTCAAACAGGAGGAAAAATGTGGTTCCATAAATCCCAAAAAGGTTTCCCTCAGGCACAGGGTCAACCCTCCCCTAGACGCAGAGGGGGAAGATATAATGGAAGACCCCCCCCCCTTGTGGCAGAGGAGGTCCGCAACATCAGAGAGATAGAGAAATTTTCTCTGATCGTCCCTTCCATCACCCCTGAGGGGTTGCCCGACTGTCCATCTCTGGAGGCAGTCGGGGATCGTCTTTCACTGTACCCAAGCACCTGACTACAAATTACCCAAGATCATTGGGTACAAACCATAATTTCCAGAGGTTACCTTATTCCCTTTGTTTCCGATCCCCAGTAAACCGGTCTCTACCAGATATGCCACCCATTCAGTTAGACTGTGCAACATCAGAGGTCATCTCGTTGCTTCAAAAAAGAGTCATCCAAGAAGTCCCCACAGAGCAAATAGGATCTGGAAATTACTCACGATTCTTTTTAGTTCCAAAAAAGACGGGACTAAAGATCAATTCTAGATCTCATCAAACTCAACAAGTCTGTAAAGAAATTGAAGTTCCGTATGATCATTCTGCAGTCAATATTTCCCTTTATAGGGAAAGACAACTGGATGTGCTCAATAGACCTTCAAGACGTGTACTATCTTATCAAAATGGACAGACGCTCCAGAAGACACCTACGCTTTTGACTGGGAGCCAGTCATTTTCAATTTCGAACACTGCCCTTTGGCCTCACTACAGCCCTCAGTGTGTTCACCAAATGCATGGCAGTGGCAACGGCTCAGCTGAGACGTCAAGGATTCCAGGTGTTTCTGTACCTAGACGACTGGCTCCTCACTGCTACCACTAAGCACCAACTAATCAGAACCAGGGACAAGACTCTATCCTTGTGCACCAGACTAGGCATTACAATAAACCTAAAAAAATCAGCCTTATCTCCATCGCAGCACATTGTATTCTTAGGCTCAGAAATAGACAACCACCATGACAGCAAAACTGACACCAGAAAGGATAGAATCATTGCACAACTAAGTCAGATCCTTGCTGAAGAAAGACAAAGTACAGGCCAGGATAGTCCTTCAGGTCCTAGGGACTATGGCTTCCACCATTCTCTTAGTTCCCCTAGCCCGTCTGCACATGAGAGTACTTCAGTGGCTGCTATTTGCCCAGTGGTCAATGCAGGATCTCCCCCTGTCTCACCAAATACTCATCACAAATTCCTGCAAGAAGGATCTAACATGGTGGTTACATACGGATCAACTTCATCTAGGTCGCCCACTTGCTCCCCCTCAACAAAATGCAGTCTTGACCATGGACGCCTCCCAGATAGGATGGGGGGGCATTATCTAGGAATGACGGTCCAAAGTATTTGGCAGGATCACGAGAATCACTTGCACATAAAATGTTCTGAAGATGAGAGCGGTGCTATACGCATTGCAAGCACTTCACAGTTCTCTTTTCACTGGGACAATTGCGATTCAGACAACATGTCTCTAGAGTGTGGTACATAAGCAAGGGGGAACCAAATCTTACCCACTTTGTTGAGAGGCTTTAAGAGTATGGAAATGGGCGATGGACACTCAATGCTTTCTGGTAGCAATGCACATCCTGGGAAAGTCCAATGTGATAGCAGACAAACTCAGTCGAGCAATTCTGATGCCTCACGAGTGGTCCCTGAATTCAGAAGTTGCGGAAGAGATTGTTCGCAAATGGGGCGAGCCTTGCTGTGACCTATTTGCCACGTACATGAACACCAAATGTAGCAGCTACTTTGCCCTAATTCCCCATCCAGGGATGTCACCCAGGGATGCTCTGGTCCACAATTGGCCTCCGGGACTCCTTTTTGCTTTTCCACCCTTTCCTCTCATACCAAAAGTGATTCAGAAAGCAAAACTGTTGAAGAGTACCCTGATCCTCATTGCTCCTTACTGGCCTCGCCAAGTCTGGTTCCCCTTCCTGTGGCCCTATCTCTTGGAGGAACCATGGATTCTGGAACCATCTCCAGACCTTCTGATTCATCAATCAGGGCAGTTCCATCCTACTATCCAAACCCTGAAATTGACAGCATGGCTGCACCAGTTCCACGAATAGCCAGGTGTGCTTCCCTTTCCCCTACAGTCAAACACATTCTGATTTCTTCACACAAACCTTCTACCAGGAAATTATACTCTAGTAAATGGAAAAGGTTCTCCATTTGGGCAGCAAACCAAGGCATAGATCCCTACTCAGCTCCTATAGAGTCTATCCTGTCCTTCCTGGCATCCATTTTTCATGAAGGAGCTGCAGCTGCTACTATTAGAGTTCAGTTAGCTGCCATCTCTAATTATCATTTTGGCTACATGGGAAATCCAATCATGTCCCACTCCTTATGCAAAACATTTTTGAAAGGAGTCCTCCTTCTCAGACCTCCAATCAGGCAGCCACCGGAGCCCTGGGACCTAAACCTAGTTTTTATATCTTTAATGTATCCAACTTTTGAACCCTCATCTTCATTGGATCTGAAATTCTTGAACTGAAGAGCATGTTTGCGTGCAGTGGAGGGACATTTCTTGCTGTTTACACTACCTACAGGCTGAAAGAGGAAGGATATAAGGAAAAGGCAAAGGAAGTAGCAGAACAAAGGAAATGCACTACAAATCAGCAATATGGGAGTCTGCAACCCACAATGGGCCAATGAAAGCACAATACATGTGGCTGCATAGCTGAAAATGGGAAGAAATTTAAATAAAAAATAAGGGGCAACAGCACAAAATAAAGGAGAAATGAAGTAGAAATCACTACTATGGGATACAAGTCAGAATTGGTATGTGTGTCTCCAAGTATTTGTCACAATTGGAATGGCCACAATGCTTTCTCACTAAAAGAATCAGGCCCTAAATTGTAAAAACTATGCAGACCTTCTCATGGCCTACCCCTTTCCTCAGTATCATAAGGCTACTGAGAGGAGGCCACTGCCTTCCATATAGACCTTCAACAAACTCTATCTTGTCAGACTTATTACACATTTTTTAAGCCCAATAGTGTCTTAAACCCCCACTAAGGGATCCCAACATACCTCTCAGCTGTCCAAATTTTCACAGAATGTCCAGATTTTTGCCTCATATTTTTGGTCTATTTCTCATAACATCTCTGGTTTTCTTGCAAATCATTCAGGATTGAAGTTACTTAATAATGACAGCCATTTGATTTGTAGACTTCATTTCTTTCAAAACATGCATGCCAACACAAAACATTTTATTCTAGCATCTTTCTAAGTTTATAAGAGCAATATTTAAAATGTGTTATTTTTTGGCCTTAGCGCCCCCCCCAATTATTTTTGCCATTGTCCAGATTTCTTGTGCTAAAAGTTTGAGAGGTATGGATCCCAACTTGCTTTATAGGTTCATAGGTTGGTACTGGGCTATCTCTGCATATAATATATTTAGCCAGCCGCGCAGGTATTTCACACCCCCTTTAGTAGTTCCATAGACCCTTGTACTAGCAGCTAGGTACCCCCCTATCTAGTAGTGCTGTGCTGTAGTGTGTGTGTGTGTGAACATTCTGTTCTGTTACCCATCCACTCATTCCTCAGGTCTTGAAGAGTGATAGCTCTGAGGGGCTCTGTCTTATGTAGATCGGGACCCCGTTCATAAAAAAGGGAAAATCTCTATCCCTCTAGCATGTTCCTCTAGCATGTTCTATTCATTGATGTGTTGAGGTTTATCCTAGAGCATGTAATTTGGATTATTTAAATTATATAAAATACACAGAACGTGTTTGATGGATGGGTATGTATCACAGAGAATACCACTGCTGTGGAACCATCTTACACTTCACATAAAGTACTTCACTTACTCTATTTAAATGTAATTTGGACCAATGGATGTCTAACCACAAACTCACGCTTGGTTTAGCACCCCTGTCCCTCATGGATAGGGGAAATATGTAAATCTCCCAACATATGCTTGCCTCTGAATTATTCATATGTGAAATATAAGGACTAGAAAGTGTAAAATTCCCTTACAAGGCAGAATAGTCCATGGCAAATAATTTTCCTAGCATAAAGTTATTTAATTCAGAGTAAAAACATTGGTTTTCTTTAAAAAAATAAATGTATGTAAGGTTTTCCCTAGCAGAGTACTTATCTGCCCAGCCTTGACGGGTTACTAGCAACTTTCTAAGTTTATAAGAGCAATATTTAAAATTTCTCTCTCTTTCTGGGACTCTGTCCCCCATTATTTTAATTTTTTTTCAGATTTCTTGGGCTAAGAGGTTGAGAGTTATGGTGGTAACAGTGCACAATACCTACAGAGATCCAAGTTTTTTTCCTTATGGCTGTGAATGACTGCAGTGTTCCTATACATTGTGAAGTAAACACTAGAGATGTTGCCTAGAAGAACTGATCTCACTACTTACCAGCATCCTATCCTCAGGGGTTTTTTTTTTAAACAGCTGGACTGATATGCGGGTAGTGGTAACATTACTTATTGCCCACAGACTTGATTCTGTCTTATTTTTTTTTCTGTAATTAATTATTACAGTGATGGGGATGTAGATTTTTTTCTAAGTTAGCAGTCAGCAGGTCCTGTTATCTGGCACAAGAGATCCTGTTATAAGGACAATTACTAACTCTAAACATCCTCAAAATGTTAAGTTTTTTTTTTTTTCTCTTGGAGGCTGAGGCATTTTTTTTAAATACTTGCAGAAGAGCAGCAGTATCTGTGGCCAGTGGTTGGAGAGACAGCCCACAGCAACAATCCATTTGTGTTTTTGTTTTTCTTCTTCCTGAATGAGACTGAGGTACCTGTGAATAACCACAACCATGTCTGTTTACATTGCAAAGCAAACTAGAGATCGGTTGTCTAAAAGAGCCAATCTTGATGCTTACCAAATCTCATCTTTAGGGATGGCCCCCCGCCTTGCAAAGCAGCAGGATGCAAGACCGTGTGCAGTGGTAACATACCTCTCAACTCTCCAGATCTTCGCAGAATGTCCCGATTTTTTTTGCCTTGTGAATTGGTCTGTTTCTCATAAATTTTGTGGTTTTCTGGCAAATCACTGTTGATTGAATTCAGTAAATAAGGACACACGTTTGAGTTTCAGACTTTATATAGTTCAGAAAGTGCATGCCAACACAAAATCCGATTATTCTAGGAACTTAATATGTGTGTGTGTGTGTGTGTGTGTGTGTGTGTGTGTGTATATATATATATATATATATATATATATATATATATACACACATACAAATACACACACATTTTTTATCTATCTTGATATATATATATATATATATATATATATATATATATATATGTATAGCACGTGTGCATGTCAGACCTATGTCCCTCTCAGACAGGAGCAGTTGGTGCTGTTCACAAACTCCAGCTGCAAATATAGACCATACAACATGGTCAATAATGGAACAAGGGTATAACATGGGTAGGCTTATAAAGGCCATTAGCCTAGTAACTTCCTATGAACCTATGAATCTATGAGTCTCCAATGACTAGAATGTTGGATTCTGTGGTGACTTGCCTAATGGGCTTAGAAGCAGAGGCTCCATGAAATATAGCCGTATGTATTGATGTGGGTGTTGTTTTGAAAGAGTGTGTTCAGGGCTGTTGAGGGAGTTTGTTGTGTACTTCAACTAGGATATCTTTGGGGTTTAGGTAGGTTACACTTAAGTGCCTCACTATATATGGGCCTATGTGTCTGGTTTGAAATGTGTGTGTGTGATAGGTGCAGCGTGTGTAATACCGACAACCTCATTCACAGCAGAGGTGCTTTTATGTGAGTGCTTTGCCTCCAGTGACATTGTGTAAATACATCTTTCACATTCCATATATTTGTTTGAGAATTAGCTGGTTATCAATAAACATGACATCATTTCTACATTGCCTCAGTATGCCCATATCCACCAAGCTGGTAATGGAGATAATGGCAAAGTTCATATTCATGGCAACAGACCCTTTTATCGGTTGGAAAGGCTCACCCAAACTCTGCTACAGTTTGCACTGAGGGAAAGGTTAGTTTGCTTTTTATTTGCTGTATTCTGTATTACTTTATTGCCTTTTTCTATTTTGTATACTGATTTGTTTTCTTTACACTGTGTTTTACTTGTATTCTGCTTTTAACTGCATATTAAAACTTGAAAAGACACTACAGCTCTGTTTCTTAAGAGTTAGAAATATTCCCCACCCACCCACTCGGTTAGTGTTGTATTTTTTACTGTAATTGCCTGTCCCTTATGTTAATTTGAACATATATCTCATTCCCTCTCTGCTTTTACTGGCTGGTGTGAGTAAGCACAAAATTATCATTTTGTGAAATCACTCCCCTTCAACTATTTAAATTTATTGGTCATCCTACTTTATTCCATAGTACCAGAATACAAAAGTGACTACCTCCTTTCAATCTATCTTGCTGTTTTAAAAATAGTGACTCTCCACTAAAACTTAAGTTACCTACTTTCACATCTAACTCCTCTAGTGCACACTGCAGTGTTTTGGATAAACCATTTTTTCATCTTACCTTTAAGCATCTATTGCAAGACCACCAGTTATTGGAGAGCCCGCATTCTGCCTCTCGGTAGCCATCTTGGGATTAGTGCTTCTATTTTCTCCTGGTGAGAGAAGGAGTGCAGTTACATTATTTCCGGGAGACTGCTGATCGCCAGAAAGATGAATAACTGCTTTATAGGTGACAGCTTGGAATCTGTGCTTATATTCGGATCCTGTTAAGAGTAGTAGCAGAGTCCATTGATTCTTGACTTTTTCTGGTTGGGGAGTGAGTGTGCTTAATGTACCTGATTGGTCTGGTTGCTATTTGAGGCATCTATCAGAAAAAGTCTACAAGCCTGCAGACCCTTGCATCATCTGTGACAAGACTGTGGATCACCAATGGTCTGGTTGCTATTCAAGGCATCTACCAGAAAAAGGTTACAAGCCTGCAGACCCTTGCATCATCTGGGACAAGAGTGTGGATCACCAAATAGGTCATGGCTTGCTTCTCTTATTGGGACTGGTGCTAACATTTTGCTTCTGGTGAGAGAAGAAGCAAAGGAGTACTGTATCCCAACAGAGTGAAGCTGTGCTGAGACCAGCATTAGTAGTAGCCAGGCAGTAGCCATTCATGCGACTCCCCTCTTTTCATCATTCTTGACAAGCTAATTCTTTATTTTTCTGTAAGTACGGCTTGATTTCTTCCTAACTTCAGAACGTCTGCCTAAATACTTCATCCTTAAATTTTCAGGGTCTAAGTATTAGTTTCCCCTCAAGTGTTTGGCAGTGCTCTGTACAGAGACAGACACTGAGTGACATTTTTCCTGTAAAAGGAATATATAAGGAAACAGCTCCAGGATTCAGTAATATTGGCCATCCCTCCTGGTATGTCTAAAGGTCAGTTCCCTGTGCTTTCTCCTATTAACCTGGTGAACGTGGACATTCTGAGGCAGTGTAGCAACTGCCTCATGTACACAGACGGCCCTCTCCTCTTACCTACCAACACTCAGACTTGTGAGAGACGCACTTATATATCCAAATTGGAAACCACGCACTCTGAAGCCAAGACCGGAACAGCTGGTTAAGATAAGGTCAACACCTACACCACACGACATGCAACACATAGCCCTCCAGAACACCCACCATCACAGCTCTCACATAAAAACACAAACCACACACCCACCTTCGTGGAGGCTCTCAATAGAAATCTACCCAAACAGCAGAGACCTCCAAGGCAGAAACGCACTCGACCACCAAAACACAGCACACACCACAAGACACATAGCTCACCTACACAATGCGCTCCTCAACCTAAGCCCCTAAGGCAAAACAGCTCTGTTCATTTCCACTCCCTCTCCTTTTTTCGTTTCTCATAACACACCCTAGTGACTCCCTTTATTTCATTCCCACTCCCTCTCCCTTTTTCATAACTCACCCTAGTGACTCCCTTCATTTCCACTCCCTCTCCATTTTTCCTTTCTCATAACTCACCCCAGTGGCTCCCTTCATTTCATTTCCACTCCCTTTCCTCCTTTCTCATAACTCACCCTAGTGACTCCCGTCATTTCATTTCCACTCCCTCTCCCTTTCCTTTCTCATAACTCACCCTAGTGACTCCCTTCATTTCATTTCCACTCCCTCTCCCTTTTTCCTTTCTCATAACTCATCCTATTCACCTTTCACTGTTCTACTCTCCTGCTAATTCTTCCCACCTCTCACCTCATGAAACTGAGTGCATTAAGTGCCTGCACTCCAAATTATACTTGTGTACTACAAAATACTTGTTTTAATTTCATTCAATACTTTGTTACAACACCTTGCTCAAATGTTATTTTTCTCTCTTCTATATTGTTGTGTTTTTAGTAGTTTTGAAAACTGTATTGTACTTAACGTTGCTGATATTAGCTTTGTAATAATTGTATAGGGAGATTTTCTCCCTGGGCCTCCATTGAAAAGAGGCTCATTTTGGCCCAATGGACTTTTCCGGTTAAACTGCAAATAAATAAAAAAATAAACAGTCAGCTGTCTATCGTGTGCCAGAATCCGACACATAACACACACACTGAGGTCACTCCATAACAAGTACAAGTATGACTCTGTCACTATCCGCATGGGTATGAATGACCTTAGATGCACCTACCTGGAATACATGAAAAAAGTCACGGTGTAGCTCTCGGATTATGTGGCCCAGGCAGGTATGTCCCTAGCCTTGTGCAGCATCCAGATTGATACCGCAGTACAAGCATAAAATGATTGACTGGATTGGCTAAGTTTCTGGTGTCATTCTAAGGGGATCCAGTATCTGTCTGCTTGGGATGACATGATTGACAGACTCCAATGCTTTGCCAAAGATGGCCTGCATCTGTCACCCATGGGTTTCCAGATACTGGCTAAGGCTCTTGCCACCACTATAGTGCCTTTTTTACACGATGTTCTAAAGACCAAATTACCATCGTAACAGCTATAAATAAATGCATTCTGATGGTCATACTGCTCAATGCTATAAGTCTAAATCTCAAGATGCACTTGCTTGACGCACTCCTCAAAATGGAGAACATGCACATTTGTGCTGTAACGGAGACCTGGTTTAAAGCAGCAGAAAGCACCCCTGCGCTACCAGGCTATAACTCATTCCACACCTTTCGGCCCCAGAACATGGACCGAAGCTCCAAAGGTAGTGGTGTCTCCATATTCATAAAGGATATGCACACCTTCAGACTAGCAGCCCAGCATAATGCATCTGAGATACTTCAGGTACAACTAACATTATAACATTGGTAGAGTGGTAATTCAGGTCGTAGGCTGCTCTAGGCCCCCAGACATGTCCCAAGACTCTCACTCCACATTCCTAAGCACCCTGGAAACTATTAATGTCCAACCCAACACCCTCACAGTAGGTGACTTCAACTACCCCTCCATCAACTGGGAAAACTACTCATACACTAATACACTGGCCCAATGCTTCCTGGAATTCATCAATTCCAATGCCCTGGACCAGCTCATTCTTGCCCCCACTAGGGGAAGCAACATCCTTGACCTGGTTATTACTAACATGGGCAACCGTTGCTCTACACCAATAGTCAATTCCTCCCTGGTTAGATCTGACCACAAACTAATCACCATGGAAATCCACATCTCACCCCATAAAAGTAACCACCATGAAAAACTTCTCCAAAGTTGACTTTGGGCTCCTAAAAACAGAGGTGGTTAATTTCACAGCACCCATGTCAATGGAAAATAGATGCATGACTGCCGAATCATACATCAATGCACTGTACAAACACGTACATAAATAAATGGAGCTATCAATACCCAATAGAACCAGGACACTCTCCTCCAAGAAGCCAATCTGGTGATCCTCTGCCATTAATAAACTCTACAACAGAAGGAAGAAACTGTTATAAAAAAAGGAGAAGTCCCAAGACTGGAAAAACTCCCTTACTAGCCACAACAAAAAGTTGGGATCGCTCATCAAAACCTCTAAAGTCAGCTATGAAGGCAAAATTGCGGCAGACACTAAATACAACCACAAAGCCTTCTATAGTTATATTAAGAATCTCCACGGCAATACCCAGGTTTGCTCTGAGTTACTGCACAATGGTACCTCCTATACTGAGCCAGCAGATATTGCCAACATACTGGCCGACAGATTCAGTGCCAACTTTACCCCCCCCCAAAGGACCAACCACAATACAGGAGGAATGCCAGGTACCCAGTATTACTACAGCACAGGTTAAAGTTGCATTGTCCAAGGCCAAGAATACAGCTTCCATGGGACCTGATAATATCCCTGGATGTGTTCTAAATGAACTACAGGCTGAACTGGCACCACATCTGTGTACCCTGTTCAATCACAGCCTCACCTCAGGCCTTGACCCTACCGAATGGCAGACTGTTAACAGTCATCCCTCTCCATAAAGGGGGAGTGACTACAGACCCTGGGAATTATCGCCCCATTAGCCTGACGAGTCTGATATGTAAGGCTATGGAGCGCATCATCATGGACCTAATTAATAATGATACAGGGAATCTCCAAACTCTAGATCCCACGCAATTTGGTTTTGTGAAAAGTAGATCATGCCTGCTCAACCTGGTTGACTTCTTTCAGTCAGTCACCAGAACTGTGGATGAGGGCAAGGCAGTTTATACAGCCTACCTCGATCTGGCCAAGGCCTATGATACCATTCCCCACTCAGGAATTATTGATAAACTCAACAAACTAGGCATCAAACCCTATATCACTAGGTGGGTTGCAAACTGGCTCACAGAACCCACAGTGTAAAAGTAGCAGACTCCAAGTCAGACAGCTGACCAGTCACGACTGGAGCCCCACAGGGATCAGTCCTGGGTCCCCTCCTATTTGGCATCTACTTTTCAGAAGTCCAGGCCAACAAAGAGGGACTCTGGGTAACAAAGTTCACAGACATCTGCAAGCTGGGAGCCATTATTAACTCCCCAAGTGATGTAGACATCCTACAAAAAGACCTCACTGAGTCCAATGACCGGTGTTGAAACCATGGCCTTAAGCTTAATGGCAAAAAAAGCATCATCCCCTTTGGGAAAAACTCAGTTCACACTAATTACCACATCGATGGGAGCCCACGGAACACTGAAGGCGTTATAAGAGATCTGGAGGCACAGACTGACAGCAACCTCTCCTTTGACCACCACATTGCCAATGTGGTCAGAAAGTCCTTCTATGTGGCACATCTCATTACCAAGGGTTTGCATCCAGGAAGAAAGAGGTTATCATCTCGCTCTGCTCTTCCCACATTAGGCCAGTCATTGAGTATAAAAACCCATTGGCGTGTACATCAAGACACACATGCAACAGCTGGAGAGGCCACTAAAGTACCTGACAAAGAGGATCCTAGGCCTTAAACACATGTCCTACATGGACAGACTCAAAAACCTCCAGCTATTTTCTGTCTCATATCATCTGCTAAGAGGCGATCTCTGCTTGACATACAAAGCCATGTCTGACCCAGCTCTGGTAGAAATGCTACATCTAAAGAAATCCCAACCCTCCGGACCACATGCTCCAGGGACCTCAACCTCATTACCACAATCAACAGAACATGCTGGAGGGACAGGTTTACAACCCAGAGACTGCCCATGCTATGGAATAGACTTTCTAGACACGTCAAGCATAGCACTGCACTGCCCCTCTTCAAGAGAAATCTTGATGAGTGGATGGAAAATAGAAAGTTCACCCCAGAGATCACTGCAGTGGCTCTACTTGATAGAGGCACTGGGAATTAACTTCAGGTGGCACGATGCCAGGGCACTTCCATGGGCTAGGCTTGTAAAGGCTCCAGGGCCATTAGCCTAGTATACACCTATGAACCTATTAGACAGTTGGAGACATTTTATTTGTTTTGATGAATGTACTCATTTTTTAATTGTAAACAGTTCTTGCAAAGGACTATAACAAACATGATATTTGTTTTTGTTCTGAAACAAGTTGAACCTGAAAAAAATGGAAACAGTGTCCCACTCTTCTAATGTGGTCAATACAGCTTCATGTGTGTTAGCACACTCTACCTGTGTATGTGTGTGTCATGTCTTTCAACTGTTACCTTGAAAATACGGACAAAGAAAAAATAATTAGGGAGAAGCTTTCATATTAGGTACTGTTACTGGGTGCTGTTAACTCAAAATAAATTTCAAATTTAGGAGGGATGGAACAAAGGTTTGAGAACAAATTAGATTTGTTCCCTCAAATTCGTGAGACCTGAGAGTTGCATATGTATTGGACTTTTATGATTTATGACTGAATATTAAGTAATTTTTGGTTTCAATAAGTTAAAGAAATATCTACATGCTCACACACACACGCACACACACGCACACACACACAAACACACACGAATTAAATATTTAGTAGCAAGGCTTCAATAACAAGATGGAGGAAGGTTACTAATGGCATT